>NC_074725.1:280000-285810 GCF_947242115.1 Biomphalaria glabrata
TACTGGTCAATTTCATTAAGTTTTTTTTTAAATCTTTTCTATCATGTAGCTGAAACACTAGTGTTTGAAATTAAAATGCCCCGCAGATCAAATTAGGTTGGGCATCACTGAATTACAACAGACTACGTTGGGCAGGTCACCTTGAAAGAATGTCAGACAAAAGAGGGGCGAAAATCGTATACAGGCAAAAACCAAAAGGCAGGCGACCCAAAGGCAGACACCGAATGCGATGGATAGATGACGTGGAAGCAGATCTGAAGCAGCTTGGGGTTAGGGCGTGGAGACGAAAGGCCCAGGAGAGATCTGAATGGAAGGATGTGTTAAAGCAGGCCAGAGCCCTCCATGGGCTGTAGCGCCACTGGGATGGATGGATGGATCACTGAATTAGAAGAATACTTTAATTTTGATGCTCTATGCGAAAGATATATTCATGTTTTTTTTTTTAAATGTAGGCTAACTTCTCACCCAAACGATTTCTAAGGCCTCCTGCAGTCGCAAATTGACTTTGGATCATTTCATAGAACCTGGACATTAGCTATGGTCGATACAATTTCAAACATCCAGAAGTTCTCACCCCCTCTCCACGCAGCTGAAGTGTCCAAAAGATAGATACCCAAACTGTATCGGCACTTACAGTAGAAGCATATTAGAGCTAGGCTAGTAGACACACTAATACACAGAGAGTTCTTCTATGCTTGAGATTTGATTGTGTTGATCCTTTTGATGTTACCACCAATCTTATAACTTACCGCAACACCGACCTTGTATAATTACAATCTTATTACTTGGTAGAAATTTACATCTTATCTTATCTTATCTTATCTTATCTTATCTTATCTTATCTTATCTTATACAGACGTTAATTTAAAAAAAAGAAGATGATTACGTCCTACGTAACTGAAAGTTTTATATTTAATACTTACATCACTGAACACACATATATCACATATTTATGTAATTTTCGAATGAATATCGAAATATTCGTACATATATTGTTGTTTTCTATGAAAAAAAAACATCGTTTAATGTTAGTTTTATGTCACTGCAGCTTTTATCTAATGTTGAGCTTTTTTTGAGACTATTGAAACATATCTAACTTTGTTCTCTGATCTTACCTTAAAAATACAAGAAAGTTTTATTTTCAATACTTACACACAAAAAAATAATCCTATGAAAGTAAAAGTTTTATAAGACCAAAAAAAAACAAACCCAAACAATAAAAATAACAACAAAACAATTTAACGAAATATTTGTTTCATGGTATTTTGGTGTGTGTGTGTTTCTATTGTGATGGTGGGAAGAGGTTAGCGATTAGCGATTGGTTGTGAATGATGCAAAATTATAGGCATCGTTGTCAGAAGTCTTAGGTAGGACAGATATCCCTCTAACGCAAGAGTGAAAAGACGTGTTATTGGTAGTGAGTGAAGATTTTGTTCAAAATACCTTTTGATGTTATGACTAAAGTCTACTATATCTATTTGATCTCAAGTTGATTGTATCAATATTGTATTAAAAGTTATTTCAAGTTTTATAAGTTAAGGTATATACGCCAACAGTGGTTTAGTTGTTTTCCATCATTCTATGCTACAACTCAACGACCATCCATAAGACACGAAAAACGGAAATAAATTTGATGCCATTTGTTATGAAATGATGACATATAATCAATGTCGGAATTTTTATTTTTTTTTGAAAAATACAATTTTTACCTATATGGCCTATAAATTTGTCTGTTGACTCTGTATTGTGTATTACATTATTTATGTCACTATAGTGTGCTAGGTATATAATATGCTGTGGTCAAAGAAGAATGACATTTTAGAAATATTAAACTAGTTCCCCACCTTGATCGATCCGCCTCTAACTCCAAGTCTTTTTTTTTTTCTACCCGCCCCTGCCTTCTCTCCCCCCCCCCCACCCCCACCCCATCCATTCTGCAAGTAACAACCTGCGCCCTGCATCTGTCAAACACACGCTTATTAGCAGATGAGTTTTTACATTCCCCCCCCCCCCCCCAGCGTCTTCCTCTCCCACATCACAGTTCCCTCCCGCAACACACCAGCGCCCAGCTCTTTTGTTGTGTACTACGTAGAGCTCCGGCTGTCCTCCCCCCTTCCCTCTTCTCCAGCCCCCCCCCCCCTCCATCAACTATAAAATTCATAAAGCCTTCCCCCCCCCTCCCCTACCCTCGAGCTCCCCTAGTTCTACGGACACAGGAAGTACGTTGACAGACATCTTGAATTTCACTTCTTGCTTCATCCAGATAGAAACAATACATATCGTTGGACTTGGACAATGATAATATTTGGCAGAATAACCGTCTTGGTATAACAGAATGCATATTATAATTTATAATGAATCTTAATTCAAGCCCAAACCTTATAATTCTATATCCAGCGTACACACTATTCTGTGTACATTGACAACTTCTTGAGTTACCTTATAGAGAACATTTACAGCATGTGCCTAATAGATCGCAAAGTTTGACATTTAATAAAATACTCTGAAAGACACAAAGATAAAGGCACATTCCTCGTCCCATATGGATGGCTGCCTGGTCGTGCGGTTTGCGCGCTGGACTGTCGTTCGGATTAATCGACGGTCGAGGGTTTAAACCCTGCCCGCTCCCATCCCCCGTCGTCCTGCGGGAGGTTTGGACTAGGAAGTAAACTATCTTCAACTCTGAAGGAACATCCGAAACAATGTAAAACAAACAAACAAACATATGCTAGGACAAATTTGTACAAATACTCCTTCTTCCCTAGTGCTATTAGAACATGGAATGGGTTGCCCTGAGCTAGCCAGGAAAACCAGTGACTTGGCAGAATTTAAGTCATTGGTTAATATGCATGACTAAATGCATGACGCCTAGGACGTAATCACCTTCTTTTGTGAAGTAACGTCTGTATTATATAAGATAAGATAAGATAACGAGAACTTTTACTGCTTTAATTTACCTTATACTAGTTTTTTTTTTCATAAATAGAAAAAACCCTTAGATCTAAAAGAAAAAAAAAAAAACATGTACAGAGATAATGTACGTGTAATTCAAACTAAAAATAATAAGAATTATAATTTATTTTTTTGTCTTATACGATTGGACTGTACGAGATGAAGAAAAATATGCAGGTCGCAACTGAGTTTGCGTAGTGAAACATTGCTCTCTTCCTCAAACCCCCGGAATCAAAGACATTACCATTATACGAATAAATAACAATTCTAAGTAGTAATGATATAACCGAACCAACATTTAAATAGATTGATCTAAACAGAGCCGGATTTAAGTTAGTGGAGACTGTGCAATTTGTGTGTGTGTGTGCGGGGGCCCTTACCCTCTTTTAACTGCTTTATTAAAAATGCAATTTAAAAAAAAAACAAAGCTGAAAAAAAATATTTTGGAAAAAAGAAATAAAGTGCTTGTAAATTTAATCTCATTTCGTTTCTTTATAGACATTTTTGTTTGAGTTTTTGAAGATCATCTAGGCACGGCCGGCCTTGGATAATTGGAAGCCCTAGGCGGATGCCTCGTTTGCCTATGCCTAAGAACGGCCCTGTCCCAGCCTTAAGCGGATGCACAGTTTGCACTGCTGTAAATCCGAAAGTTACTTCTAGAGAATGTGTGAAGTAGCCTGCGCTATGAACATTGTTTAAAGCTACACCTATTGTTAGAATAGGGTCCATACGATTTGCTTGGGGTGCTGTGGATAATTAGTGTGATCTACATGTTATTATGTCTAAATGAATAAAAAGTAGGTTGAGCTTGTTGACAGAAATGTATAAATCAATTTTATTATTAATAATAATTTTGAAAGCCAGCCAGCAACTGCAGGGAACATATCATGGCAACGACTTTCTTCCCTTCCAAGCTTACTAGCTTCATTTCCAAATAGCTTTGCACGCGTGATCTTAAAGGGTAAGGCAACTCAGACCTGGTGATCTGTCCTAACTCCCCCAACCTCGATGACTTCGACCATGGGCTCTGATATTAAGAAGATAGAGTCATTAGTCATATTGTCGTATTCTACTTCCGTTTATCGTCCACGTCACGAAGGCATTGTGGGATACCACGTGCCGTTTCCGCCCACAGCACCACTGACCATTAGGAGAATGATCTTCAGAAACCAGTTCTTTGCCAGGACTCTTCCCGATAATTTTACCCTGTTCCGTTTCACTGTGGTGTAGTCGCCCTGCTGCTCAAAGTGTCTTCCTCACACCCAGCTCTCTAGAGTATGGAGCTCAACACAGCGCTCCAGAAAAATCTGATTATTTATCTTATCTTACTTATCTTATCTTACTTATCTTATCTTACTTATCTTATCCTACTTATCTTATCTTACTTATCTTACCTTACCTTACTTATCTTATCCTACTTATCTTATCTTACTTATCTTATCTTGATTATCTTATCTTACTTAACTTATCTTATCGTACTTATCTTACTTATATTATCTTACTTATCTTATATACGTATATTATCTTATCTTAATCTTAATTATCCTATCTTACTTATCTTACTTATCTTATCTTACTTATCTTATCTTACTTATCTTATCCTACTTATCTTACTTAACTTATCTTATCTTACTTATCTTACTTATATTATCTTACTTATCTTATATACGTATCTTATCTTATCTTAATATTAATTATCATATCTTACTTATCTTACTTATCTTATCTTATTTATCTTATCTTACTTATATTATCTTACTTATATTACTTATCTTATCTTACTTATCTTATTTATCTTATCTTACTTATCTTATTAATCTTATCATATTTATCTTATCTTATCTTATTTATCTTATCTTACTTTTCTTATCTTACTTCCTTATCTTACTTTTCTTATCTATCTATCTATCTATCTATCTATCTATCTATCTATCTATCTATCTATCTATCTATCTATCTATCTGTCTGTCTGTCTCTCTGTCTGTCTTTCTGTCTGTCTGTATGTCTGTCCGTCCATCTATCCTATTTTTAGGACTAAATAACAAAATTATAGTCAACACAAACTATAGTCTTTAATGGCATTTTAAAATTTGTCACTTTTTGTAACATACAGAAATAAATAAATCTGTCACAAATTAGTCGACTAACAATTGGCCAATCTCTCTAATGTAAAAACTGAACATCGGTCTTTACTTCTAGTTTATAAATGTCAATGCATGACTGTCTGCTCAGTGCTGAACTAGAGGTCATGAAGCCTCAATTCTAATTTTAATTTTTGTTTTAACAACTTTTTGTTTTCTCACAAAAAAACAACAACAAACAACAACAACATTAATTCCAACTTACTTCGACTTCTTATCTTCTTATCTTATATAATACAGACGTTACTTCGAGCAAAGAATATGATTACGTCATGCATATTAACCAATGACCTAAATTCTGCCAAGTCACTGGTTTTCCTGACTAGCTCAGGCAACCCATTCCATGCTCTAATAGCACTAGGGAAGAAGGAGTATTTGTACAAATTTGTCCTAGCATATGGGATGAGGAATGTGCCTTTATCTTTGTGTCTTTCTGAGTGTTTTATTAGATATTGTTTTTGTATTTGAAGATTATGGTTCAGTATTTTGTGTTATAACTGTTATAAAAGATAGTCACCTCACTTCTCAATGAATTAATGACTTCTTATTGATAATCTGTTCTTTGTTTGTTTGTTTTACATGTTTGAGATGTTCGTTCAAATGTGAAGATCATTTCTTCCTAGTCCAAACCTCCCACAAGACGACCCGTGGGTATGAGCCTGGGACTATCGAGACCATACAAGCGACAGTCCAGTGCGCATACCACACGACCAGGGA
>NC_074725.1:286010-338510 GCF_947242115.1 Biomphalaria glabrata
GCCTGGGACTACCGAGACCATACAAGCGACAGTCCAGTGCGCCTACCACACGACCAGGGAGCCATTCATTTGTCATATAGGCCTACATGAATTTGTTACATAAGTACATGTCATGTGACTAAAAATATGTCACTTGTTATAGGCCTGAATGGGTCTATAACTTTTTAAAATGTCTTAATGTCCCTGACAATTTAGAATTCTATATTGTATTTTTTTTTTTAATTTCCCTTTTTTTTTTCAGATTTAACTAAATGACAAAAGCTTGTAACACTCCAAGAATTAAGAGTATCTGGCCTGAATAAGTAAGTGTTTAATTTTGATGTAATTGGCAATATATTTACATTTAAGACAGTGTTTCTCAAACTTTTATATCTGGCGCCTCCTTAGCCGAAAACATAATCTGTTGCACCCCTTCCTTCCTTTTAGCCAGCTGGGGATCTGGGGAATCCGTAGAGTTGCAATTTCCCATATTGGGTCCCTGGGTGTTCTAAGAATGTACTGAAAAACACATTTTACTTTTAGATATATCATTCTTGCACAATTTTCCTGTTGTTTTGTATATATTTATAGTATGTCTAAGATCTAAATTGACGTAGTGAATGCTTATCAAGAGCAGTCCGTTACTCTTTTTTATAGTGTGTTTGGTGGGGGGGGGGGGGGGAGGGAGAGAAATAGAGTTCATTGTGTTTTGTATACAAAAAAAAATTGCTTTGGGGAAGTAGTAGGTCCCCTGACTAGCCAGGGAGGCTGCAACCCCCCGCAGTTTGAGAAACGCTGACTCGTTCTATTGGACACCATGAGATCTGTTCAGTATTTGATGTGTTCGAGAGGTGAAAAGACAGTAACAACTACAAACAAACAAAAAAAGAAACAAAATGTTGAATCCAGTTTAATTGTTTTTTTTTCCCCCGTAAGATTTAGCTACATATAAAACACTGCTAACTTCAGAAACATGTCTTACCTTAAGTATATGTGGTACCTGACACACCTACGCTAAGTAGATGTGGTACCTGGCAAACCTACGCTACCTAGAGTCTAGGTCACTCTAGGTCTGATAGTTTCATTATGATCAAATGGACATTAAACTAATGACCTTTGGCATAACATTTCGGCTAGCTTTTTAAAGTTGGTATTGAAAGTCAGTTTGGCAATTCATCGTTCAAAACTGTCAATCCAAGATAAATTTTAAAAAATAACCAAATAAGGAGTACTTTTTGTGATAATAGTCACGTTGTATTTCCCTTTCCCTAACATGAGTGTACGATTGCATTATCACCATGGATGGCTGCCTGGCCGTGCGGTTTGCGCGCTGGACTGTCGTTTAGATTTATCGATGGTCCCGGGTTCAAACCCTGCTCGCTCCCATCCCCCGTCGTCCTGCGGGAGGTTTGGACTAGGAAGTAATTATCTTCAACTCTGAAGGAACATCCGAAACATGTCAAACAAACAAACAAGTATTAGATTAAAACATTGAAACTAGATATTGCGAAATAAAAATTATTTGACGATACAAAGTAATACAAAGTAATACAAAGTAAAACAAAGTAAAACAAAGTAATACAAAGTAATACAAAGTAATAGAAAGTAATACAAAGTAATACAAAGTAAAACAAAGTAAGACCTTCTTCAGTCGCGAAACGACTACGGATCATCTCATTGAAATGAGATGAATGCCTGGGCATAAGTTGTGGTCGGAACGATGTCGCCCACATTAAAAAAAAAAGACATTACCCCCATTAACTAGCTTAAATTATAATAAAACATTTTTAAAAATGGTTCAAACCGGGTACCAACCAGTGATTTTGACACCTTATTTTGATGTGTAATTGCCAATTCACCACCGGAAATTGTGTGTGTGTCTGTGCGTGTGTGCGTGTGTGTGTAGTTATTTATTCATATATTCATTATATGGACATCTAGATCTAATACTAGACCTAGACTTCTGATTTAGAACTCTTAAGATCTAATCTGTATTAAATGTACTTTAAAATATTTTTTTTATTAAAGCTTCGATATTCTTTCAATAAAATTGAAACAACTTTAAATTTATTCTGTTATACTAATAGTATAATTTCGGTAAAATTAGGCTGACGCCATGTTTTTTTCCCTTAATCTAGTTCAACCAAATTTACATTTATTTATTATTTTTTTTTACATTTGAAAAATTATAACGGTTCTCCTCATAAGGGTTCTCCTCATAAGGGTTCTCCTCATAAGGGTTCTCCTCATAAGGGTACTCCTCATGTTACCAACGTGCCAATAATTATTTTCCCAACAGTATACATCAACTGTTAAATTTATAGGAAAATCGTTAGAGGTGTTTTTGAGATAAGGTTTCTGCTGGATCCAGGTTCCTGGATTCAGGTTCCACGAAGAAGTGACTTGAATAGAGGTATGGTAAAAAAAATAAATAATTTTTATCGACATATAGAAAATACTAAAAACATGCATATATGTAACCCTGCCGGACCAAGTAAAACAAAGGACGTTTGGGCCACGAGGCCTTCATCAGCTTCAAAACAAACAAAAAATAAAAAACAATAAATACAATTTAAAATTTAAAATAATTATTATTATTTTTAATACAGTCGTTTACCCCTGCAGCAGTAAATCTTTATTTAGCGACATGAGGAACAAGTCAGAAGATTGCAGAATTTTGTCTCAGTACGGAGACTCAGATATCACAAATTAAGTTTTTTTTACGCACTCACAGCGTGTGTGTATGTGTGTGTAGTACGGAGTCAAAGCGTGTGTGTATGTGTGTGTATTGTGTTTGTGTGGGGTAGGGGGATGAATGATAGACTCCCTGTCGCCGTTTTGCGCCTGTCTTACGAGTCTTAAGTCTGAGTTGTAGTCTTAACCTTTGTACCAAACAGTTTTAATGTAACGACTGCCAAAGTATTGGAAAGAAATAAAAGAAAAGTAGGAGAATGTTATAGACAGACAGACAGACAAAAAGTTTGAATCAAGCCAGTTGGCTAAAACCCAATCAAACGACCAATCATTACAATGATTTTTAAATTATCGTCATGTTAAACCAGAGTTTGACTTGACGTTCCTTCAGGATTGAAGATGGCTACGTCCTAACCAAAAACTCGGCAGGGGATAGCAGCGGCCAGTGTTCGAACCCGGGATCTTCGAGATACTCCCGAACGCAAACCACACGACCATGACTGGAGTTTCAAACTTTTTGTTTTGATGGCACAAAGTAACTTGTCACAGTATCGATACTACGTGTACACACTGAGCAACAGGATGACGCTAATGTGTAGTAACTTCACATGGAATTGTCACAGTATCGATACTACGTGTACACACTGAGCAACAGGATGACGCTAATGTGTAGTAACTGCACGTGGAATTGTCACAGTATCGAAACTACTTTTACACATTGAGCCACATGATGACGCCAATGTGTAGTGACTTCACATGGAATTATCACAGTATCGATACGGTGGTACACATTGAGCCACATGATGACGCCAATGTGTAGTAATTGGTTCTACACGTGAAATTGAGTTGGGCTTGTTTGGTCAGCGATGTTTAGTTAACCACGTTGTCAAGGCAGTAGAAATCGATACCTATCTAGACTGATAAAAGTTATTTAATAAACAAAATTTACAGTTTTGCATATTTTGATTACCTTGGCCAATTAGCAAACGACAATTAGATCTATGCGAGTTTATCAGACATGACTTACTTCCCTTTGTCTAAATCATTAAGATTTCAGAGTAATCTCCCTAACAAGCTTTTATTTTTTTTCCCCAGCTTAATTTATCTGTGTTTATCTTTTAGCTAAAATCTGTGTTTTTTTTTCTTGTGTGTCTTCTAAATCTCTTTGTTCATGGCCATTAGAAAATGAATCAGAAACTATTGGCCGCCGCGGAATCCCCGTCCCTTAAGACTTTAAATCAGAGCCAATGTCTTTCCACGGGGAGGCTATTTGTCAATATTTAGACTGATAGAAGGAGTTGTGGATTTTGCTTTTATTATCTCAAGGTATTAGCCGACAAGTGACATAGTGTATGCCTTAATAGATTATGTGTCTCTAAGTGACATAGTGTATTCTGTAATATAGTGATGCCCAAAATATGGCCCGGGGGCCAGATCCGGCCCGCGACGTTGTTCTGTCAGGCCTCCCGAAACGTCGACACAAAGTGTAGAAAATCTCCCCTCCATACTAAAAGAGGTTGAAAAATGTATCTTTAACTATATTAGGGCCCTCACATTTTCTCTGATGGATTGGTATCATGGCCTTTATCATTTGTGTGTTTATGAAATGCGACTGTAGAATCTACCAGGAAAAGCGAACGGATCTTTACTTTTTTGAGGAACATGATTATAAGGCAACATATTTGTTTTATAAAGAAAGTATCGCTGTTTAAAAAACAATAACATATAAACGGCATTATACAACAAATATGACACCAATTTTTATTTGAGTCGCTAATAAAAGATTGTTAAACTAGGCCTAGAGATTGGAGGATTTATGAGACGCAAAGAAAATGAGTCGGTGGTAAAGCTAGCTACAATTCTGATGAATTTTTAAGTAAAGAAATAAAACCATTTTTTCGACGCGAAAATGAAAGATAAATTTCCAACTTTTTCAACCCGGGGATGAAATTACCAGGGATGAAGTGACCGGGGATGTAGTGACCGGGGATGAAATGACCAGGGATGAAGTGACCGGGGATGAAGTGACCGGGGATGAAATGACCGGGGATGAAGAGACCGGGGATGAAGTGACCGGGGATGTAGTGACCGGGGATGAAATGACCAGGGATGAAGTGACCGGGGATGAAGAGACCGGGGATGAAGTGACCGGGGATGAAATGACCAGAGATGAAGTGACCGGGGATGAAGTGACCGGGGATGAAGTGACCGTGGATGAAGTGACCGGGGATGAAATGACCGGGGATGAAGTGACCGGACCGGGGATGAAGTGACCGGGGATGAAGTGACCGGGGATGAAATGACCGGGGATGAAGTGACCGGACCGGGGATGAAGTGACCGGGGATGAAATGACCGGGGATGAAGTGACCGGGGATGAAGTGACCGGGGATGAAGTGACCGGGGATGAAATGACCGGGGATGAAGTGACCGGGGATGAAGTGACCGGGGATGAAGAGACCGGGGATGAAGTGACCGGGGATGTAGTGACCGGGGATGAAATGACCGGGGATGAAGTGACCGGGGATGAAGTGACCGGGGATGAAGTGACCGGGGATGAAGTGACCGGGGATGAAATGACCGGGGATGAAGTGACCGGGGATGAAGTGACCGGGGATGAAGTGACCGGGGATGAAGTGACCGGGGATGAAGTGACCGGGGATGAAGAGACCGGGGATGAAATGACCAGGGATGAAGTGACCGGGGATGAAATGACCAGGGATGAAGTGACCGGGGATGAAGTGACCAGGGATGAAGTGACCAGGGATGAAGTGACCGGGGATGAAGTGACCGGGGATGAAATGACCAGGGATGAAGTGACCGGGGATGAAGTGACCGGGGATGAAGTGACCGTGGATGAAGTGACCGGGGATGAAATGACCAGGGATGAAGTGACCGGGGATGAAGTGACCGGGGATGAAGTGACCGGGGATGAAGTGACCGGCGATGAAATGACCGGGGATGAAGTGACCGGGGATGAAGTGACCGGGGATGAAATGACCAGGGATGAAGTGACCGGGGATGAAGTGACCAGGGATGAAGTGACCGGGGATGAAGTGACCGGGGGATGAAATGACCAGGGATGAAGTGACCAGGGATGAAGTGACCGGGGATGAAGTGACCGGGGATGAAATGACTGGGAACCAAAAAGGAGACATCCTCTTTCTCAACACCTCGTCAAATAGTATATTCTTTGTTTTGTTCGCAATAACTAGACAAAGGTAGTGACATGGGCGTAGATAGGAATATTCCATCGTTTGGGGGCCCGGGGGCTTGGCCTCATGGGGGCCCCTGCATTTTGCGTAATATTAAAATTTTAATGTAAAAAAACAATCATTAGGGGGGTCTTACTCAAGTGGGGAGCCGGGGGGATTCTCAAATTCTGCCTCCCACCCTAGCTACGCCGCTGCAATATTGTTTTGAAGAAGCCCAAGAATCGAAAAATTCAACATCCCTGGAGGCAGACGATATAAACACGTCATAAAAATGTCGATGGGGCGCGGTGGCTGAGTGGTTAAGCCAAAACCGGGGTCCTGGGTTCGAATCCCGGTGATGACTGGGGATTTTTTTCTTATTCTTCTTTGTTCTTATTTTACAGGTCGGAGGATCAGTAATCCTATATCTGACATGAACTGCGCAGTGGTTTCCAGATCAGCCAGTTCTCCGTATAGTTTTTGTTATATAGGAAGGTCTTGGGGCCAGAGTCTTGTTGGGAATTTGAATTTCGGGATTTCAAGGGCGCCCCTGAGTCCACCCAACTCTAATGCGTACATGACTTAGTTGGGGAAAGTAAAGACGGCTGGTCGTTGTACTGGCCACGTGATACCCTGCTCATTAACGGTTGGCCAAAGAAACTAATGACCTTAACATCATCTGCCCTATACACCGAATGGTCTGAAAGGGGAACTTTACTTTTAAAACAACACGTTGAAATAATGACTATTCTCAGTGCCTACACTTCAAACTTAATAAACTTTTAGAAACTCAATTAATTAGCACTTTATATCTCATCATCTACCAAGAATTTTTTTTTTGCTCAGGACTTGAACTCATTCCTACCAAAATAATTAAAACATTATTTCTAGTAAATTAAGCTTGATCTGTGGCCGTCTTCCAACCATTTCTTCGTCCCTTCCCCCTTTTCTCTCTTAAGTTGGGAAGATTAAAAATCTCTTCCCCGTCGTCTGGCAAAGACAAGAGCACAGAGTTATCCCGCCCGTGTGTGGTGACGTAGTACGCATGAGTTGAATACATCAGCAGGCGGGACGAAACAAAACGTCTGCATTGATTCTTACAGTAAATAGAAATCGGATTTACTCCACCGAGAGAGATTTTTTTTTTTAATATCCTTGTTCTCTCTCTAATAGGGCATTTACAAAATCATAATTGAAAGATTAGAAAACTAAGAAAAAAATTGCTAAGCAGATCAAGAGTAGAAAGAAACTAAAGATTAGAGACGAAAAAGAAGCGAAAAAAAAAAGAAGCATTTAGACATGCCAGTAATATCCTAACATTTTTTACAAAGGACTTTTTAAGTTGGCGCAGTGAGAGAGAAATTAAAACATGAATTCACTTGCTGAGCTAGGAGAGTGGGTGACACCTCGAGATATGAGGGGGAGGGGGGAAGTAAGGGGTGTAAATAAAGATGGATGAAACCGTCGATTAGTGGGTCAAGGTCATTTTACAAAAAATACAAACAAAACAAAACAACAACAAAAAAAAAACAACCTTAATAATGTTTCGATGAATTAAATCGTCGCTGCTTGTCTCCTGCTGAAACTAATTTGACAGATGATATAACATTGAAACTATTCTATAAGAAATTTTAATCTACATAAATATAACAATTTAGTCCTTAAAAGTCAAAAGGTCAGTGTCTATACTAGTCTAGAGATGTTGTCATACCTTGTAGGTCACACATATAATTAGAAAATAAAAAATAGCTCCCCATTTTTACTTTGGTAACTAGTTTATTAAAAAATAAATGATGTATTTATAAAATAATTCGTTTAAAAGGCAAATAGTTAAAAACGAATTTAAGCATTAACTAAGGTCAAGGTTGTTCGTACGGAACATGACATGACGTGTACATCAAATGTTTAAATTTCCATTTCTCCCGTGTTTCTAAATATATCTACTACCAAGTTCAACCTGTGTCAATTTATAAATAAAAGTTTCGTTTTAAAAGAAGATTGTTTTTGTTAAGTTCTACTATAAGAATTAAACCCACCTACATCGGTTTAGTTGTACTAACTGTCTGGAGCTACAGACCAACTTCCGAGTCCTATGCTTTTTAAACATGCTATAGAGCAGGGGCTCTCAACCTGTGGATCGCGACCCCCTTGGGGGTCGAATGACGATTTGTCAGGGGTCGCCTAAGACCATCGAAAATATGGATTGCTTTTGTCTATTCTTCTATTGCTGTGTGTGTGTGTGGAGGTTGGTCGCGGCAGAGTGGGGGATTGTAAGAAGGGGTCGCCGGGCTTAAAAAGTTGAGAACCGCTGCTATAGAGCTTGTCTTTGAGTCCAAAGATCAATTAGGAATGCAGTATTTCCCATGGCTACGTAGCCCCAGCTGTGACCTACATATTTTGCCACCTATAGGGCAGGCATAACCATTGTCCGCCGATGGTCAATTTAGATTTTCTTTGACTGTACTAAGATAAACGTGTACGATGAAACAGCATATAACATTTTGTAATTTTAGATCTAAAATATATCGTATAGCCTAAGCATTGTGAACTCAAAAAGCTAATGTTTATCCACCCTAAGCGTAAAGGAATGAAACATCTACTTGAAGCTATGAAGAAAATTTGATGTCTAAAATAATTTGTGAATCAGATTAAGATTAAATGAATTCGAGAAGAAGTTTGAATTGGACCCCCCCCCCTTTTTTAAGGCTCCTTAATGTCTAAGAAAACAAAATGTTTCAATTTCGTTCGTTTGTTTGGTTATGTTACATGTAACAAATGTTACTTCAGAATTAAATATTATTACATCCTATGTTACATGCAACAAATGTTACTTCAGAATTAAATATTATTACATCCTATGTTACATGCAACAAATGTTACTTCAGAATTAAATATTATTACATCCCATGTTACATGTAACAAATGTTACTTCAGAATTAAATATTATTACATCCCATGTTACATGTAACAAATGTTACTTCAGAATTAAATATTATTACATCCCATGTTACATGTAACAAATGTTACTTCAGAATTAAATATTATTACATCCTATGTTACATGCAACAAATGTTACTTCAGAATTAAATATTATTACATCCTATGTTACATGCAACAAATGTTACTTCAGAATTAAATATTATTACATCCCATGTTACATGCAACAAATGTTACTTTAGAATTAAATATTATTACATCCTAGCCCAAAATCTTTTGTTTTATTGTTAAAATTTAAAAAAATATATCTTTTTTTTCATTTATTTCAGGCACTTTTGCTTTGATGGAAACATATGATGCTTTGATGTAGTATCCATTGCCAAGTTTAAACTGCGCTACACTTCAATGCTATCAGTATGGTGATGCCGAGTGATTGAACAGTGAGATCAAACCTTAAGAAGATAAAATAATTACAAAAGAAGAGAGTGTCAATCATGTTGGATAAACCACGTGTACTGCGATTCTTAATTTAGTAACAGTTTGTAGCAAGAAGGTGTCGAAAAATTTACTAGGCAAAATAAAATTTAAAAAATTCCAATATTCTACCAGCTCTGCTAGAAAACACAAGAGATGCGTGAGACATTGTATCACAATTTTCTCACTGTTTAGAGACCGACCTCTGACCTTCGGGTGACGATTTTTTTTTCTGTTTTATAAGACTACAGCAGCGGTTCTCAACCTTTTAGGCTCGACGACCCCTTTTTACACTCCCCCACTCTGCCGCGACCCCCCCCCCGTACACATACATACAGCAATAAAAGAATGGATAATAACAATTTATTTTTGATGGTCTTAGGCGACCCCTGGCAAAGCGTCATTCGACCCCCAAAGGGGTCGCGACCCACAGGTTGAGAACCCCTGGTCTCCGGAGTCAAAAAGTTGTTAGAATAGCGTTAGTTGAGAAAGAACTTGATAAATAAGGCCTGCTATTAGAATTTATTTTACTGTTACACCAAATGGTCTTTATATATTTATAGTGCTTGAAAAGAGATACATTGTTGTGAACAGACTGACCAGTGTGCTCTTGTATGTGTACTGACTCTAATAACTAAGCTTTCGTCACTATAGTGACCTGTAAATGTAATTCAGTGTTGACTTGTTGATTGGACCAAGTGAATTGTTTATTTTTTTTAAGTATAACTGGTTATTACTATAATATAAATGTGCTTTATGTTATAAATATGTAGACCTACATATAGAAGAATAATTGCTTCAATAAACTTACTTAAATCGACCAATGATGACTTATGGTTTTCTTTATCTCCGTCGAGTTGTTTTGTGTAAATGCGATTTTTCCCAATTTTTTTGTCCCAATATAATGTTTTTATTTACATCTAAATTTGAATATTTTTAAAATTAATAAACTAATTAGTAAAAATACTTGACACTTTCAACATCATTAGTTTAAATCTACAGGTACTTCTTGTAGTTCGCACTTCATGTGAGAATTTTTTTTTAGTTTATTCTTAACGAAGTGGTTGTTCCGAATCTCTGACCTACTTTGAAATAAGTCACGTGGTTATGGTCTTATACATGACAATAATGGCATTGTCTTCGTATGATAAGATGAGATCTAGATCTAGTACTAGCATAGATATAATAAATCTACTAAATAATCAATCATCTCAATTAGGGAATGGTTAGGGAATGATTGAAAGATGTTGACAATTTTCATATTCAAATTACAATGAAACCAATGAGGCCATTAATGTAAACAACACTAGCACGTGACATGGAAGAAATACGAAACAACCCCATTCACACAGGCAACAAAACTTTAACTGCCTAGTCGTTAGTATGCGCTCTGGACTGCCCTTCGATGGTAACCACTTTGAATCCTGCCCACAGCCATTCCTCACCTTCTAAAAAGTGGTTCGGGCTAGGATGTAATAATCTTAAATCGGGGCCGGCCTTAGGCATATGCAAACTAGGCACCGCCTAGGGTCTTCAATTGGTCTCGCAAAAGACTCTAAAGACGAAATAGTGAAACTTGTGCCAAATGTTATTATTGGAGACCACTAAGTTTTAAATAAAATGTGAATTTTTGTTTTCGCTGTTTATTTTTTTAATTTTTATTTTCTTTTGTGCCTCCAAAGTCACTTCGGCTAGGGCCTCATTATCTAAGGCCGGCCCTGGTTCAATTCTGAAGGGACTTCCGAAACAAGTAAAACAAAGCAAATCAAGAACTGAAATTTGTGTTTGCAGTGTAACTACTACTCGTTGGGATATTACACACAGCACACTTTACAATCATTAGTAGATCTTCACACAGTTCACACATTTCTAAATGTCCAGCAGTCCAGTACTTGGTCAGCTTGTCAGCGTAGAACTACTTTACAGATAGCAGGCCATTACTGTCAACACACATGCAGATCTGTCCCTTAAAACTTCGTTCACGTCATCAAACTGACCACAGTGGCGTGTTTAATAAAAACTAAAGTACCCATTTCAGACCTTGCGATTGGGACGTAATCATCTTCTTTTTTTGAAGGGGTCAGTATTTTATAAGATAAAGCCGGTGATGTACACAATATTTCTATGGCCAATGATTAATGAGTGTGTCGTGTGGCCCGAACAATGACTCACCGCTTTTTACTTTCCCCAACAAATGTCAGGTACCCATGTGACGTCCTAAAAATCCAGAAATTCAAAATCATAATCTTCACCTTGTAATCAACATTAGACATTTTTTTTTCCTTTCACATTTCTTCTAATAGATATACATGGAACCATTTAGGTGGACACCCAGGAAATAAGGGCCCATGGCTTGTGTGTTTGTAGATAAATGCACCACTGGAGATGCATCAAGCAATGCGAATGTCTATCAAGTTGAAATCTATTTCATTTCCTGTCTATATTTGAAAGAGCAGGAGGCGCGGTGTCTGAGTGGTAGGCGCTTGGCTTCCGAAACGAAAGGTTTCGGGTTCGAATCCTGGTGAAGATGGTCCATTTTGAATTTCGGGATTTTCGAGCGCCTCTGAATTCACCCAGCTCTAATGAATACCTGACATTAGTGGGGGGAAAAGTAAAGGCCGTGGGCCACAGAATCAGGTGACCTTTACATCATCAGTCCCATAGATTGCAAAGTCTACAAAGAGGTACTAAAATTTATGTTTTTTTAAAGATTACGACTGTCACAACATTAGTAAGTTGATCTGCAAGCAATATAACAAAGTGCTTTTTATTAACGATATAACTGAAAGTCAATTAGATCTACCTGACAGCAAGGATTTGTAAAAAAAAAAAAAATTCTCTATGCTTCTCTATATTTTTTTAAATTTTTGAACCACTTTCTTCTGGCCTGGTTGTCACTGGCGATTAAAAACTTTAGTATCAAGACGAATATTAAGCTACAAGCTCTTTCAACATTCTGCCCTAACCTCAATGGTCCATGGCCCAAAGCGCCTCCTGAGTTAAGTCAAAATTTTAACGGCATAAAACTGGATAGCCCTGATTGGTCAATAAGATAGACGAACTCGCTCTTCATTTTTTGCACTATTACTCATTCAAACTTGTCATTACTTTCAGGTCACGTGGTTTTTTTTTGATAGTTGAAATAGTCTGGGTCACATCATTTCATAACGTTTCGATTGTGATTCTTTTAGAATTTTTTTTTTTTTTGAACGAAAGTCTTTGGTTTAAAATATATGTAGAAAACGCTTTTTTTTTTACCAGCGTTGGGTTAATTTTTTAAAAAATAAAGTTTAACCCTGTTTGCTTGTTAGAATATCCTTATCTTGGCTCCTACAGTTGTCCTAGCTTGGATTTTGTCTGTTGTCTGTTGGATATTATTTCATTTCTAAACGCGAGTACGAACATATCCAAGGGACATCACAGTTATATATACTTAATAAAACTAGTGAAGACTTCAACTGATATTTATTTGCAGGTGGGAATGATCGTCTTGTCTCTCTATCCGTCGTTTCAATTACCAGTCTATTCAATATCTATCTTTCTATAAACCACAGCCATATTCCTCTCCTATCATGTACCCGCATTCTGCAACGTCATGCGTCTGTCTGACTACGTCACTGCTTTAGACCGTCGCTAAAAACAATGCGCAATATATTTATTTACAAAACTAACATAATCTCTAAACTAAACTAGGTCATTACACATTCTATTCTTCCGTGTATTTCCCTCTAAAGAATGCCAAGGTCGGGTAGATAATGACACGTCTTTACCTAAAAAAATTCAGACATTCTATAGAATTCTAGACTTCCTGTGCTGGTAACATAGATATTATATGATATTTCATGACCTAATTTTCACTCACACGACTATTGACATTTGTTCAAAATAGCGAGGGAAAAAACAACGAAATTTAAATAAAAGATAGAAACAAAATTTGAACGTATTCCTAATTGTAAAAACAAATTCCATTGGTGTGTTGGAGAAGCCAGTATTCTGAAACATATTGTATTTAAACAATTATTGGTTGAAATATCTGTCAATGACGTCAGCTTCCGGTCTTTCCCTACCCTCTTATTGAACTTGTTTCGTAATCTCCGTGTATTTGTTAAACAAATAAACAAATGCAATGAAACCTTTTTTTTAAACCGATTTTGTACTACAAATATTCCAGAAAATAAGGTTAAAAGACATACTACATGATACACCATAAATTTTTAAAATATACATGAAATTAATAGCGCAATCATTGATTAAATTGAGCTTATATGTGTAAGTGTGTGTGTGTGTGACAGAGAGAAAAAGAGAGAGAGAGAAAGTATTATGACATCGCTACAGCGGAAGGACGTCCTGGTATATTGAAATGTCTTGCACTTTAGCCTTTGTCTCCTGTAGGGGGAAGGGGAATGGTTGTGGTAAATGCGTCCTGATTGACTTCTGCTAGAATCACGTGACGTTAGAACCGTCATACACTAAACCTTTTTTATTTTTTATTCCGGGCTTTTGAAGTATTTTAATGGAATTGATTTAAGTAATAGGGAAAGCT
Source organism: Biomphalaria glabrata (assembly GCF_947242115.1). NCBI lineage: Eukaryota > Metazoa > Mollusca > Gastropoda > Planorbidae > Biomphalaria > Biomphalaria glabrata. Next base: position 299,830 of record NC_074725.1, read on the forward strand.
CGCAGTGAGGAAAGTGACCCAGAGATGTAAGAATGCACACTCGCAAACACGCACACACACACACATATATACACATAAACAAAGGGCAGCTAGTGTGAAAGTTTAAAAAAAAACCCTAACTGATCATTAAAAAAAATGTTTTGTGAAACCAAGTCAGATTTACACTGGTAAGGTGTACTCGTGTATGCAAATGCGATATGAAGCTCCTCAAGATAGACACTAACAGTTGGGAAAAAGGGGCACAGGATAGATCCACATGGAGAGCGAGCATAAAGGAAAGGTCCCGGATAGCAGAAGGCATACACAGTAGAAAGAAAGGTGAAAGTGCAACAGCCTTTGGTGATGCCCAACATGTGACCGCAGTTGAGTATTAAGGATTAGCCTCTTTAGTCCACAAGAAGTTGCAAAGGGAGAATATGACATTCAAAGACGTAAAATGCCCCCCCCCATATATATATATATATATATATATATATATATATATATATATATATATATATATATAGAGAGAGAGAGAGAGAGAGAGAGAGAGACAAATATAAAGGCACATTTCTCAACCCATATGCTAGGACAAATTTGTACACATACTTCTTCTTCCCTAGTGCTATTAGAGCATGGAATAGGTTGCTTGAGCTAGCCAGGAAAACCAGTGACTTGGCAGAATTTAAGTCATTGGTTAACATGCATGACTGAATGCATGACGCGTAGGACGTAATCATCTTCTTTTTTGAAATAACGTCTGTATTATACAAGATAAGATAAGAAGATATATTCAAACTGCTAAGCTATTCCTTAAAGTATAAAATGTGTCTATATTCTACATTTCTCTTGAATCATTCTAATAGATTGTCTTATAACTGAATCACTAACGAAGTAGGCACCACGAAACTAGAAAAATGAAAGCTTGCATTAACTCTTTCTCTCCGTAATTATTTTTCCACGCTTTGAAGGAATTCTGTATTTTGCTCATTACTATTTCACTCCCCTGTTATGATTGGGCTTCAATAGCTTTGTTGTTTGTTATCAGAAAATGTTGAGTTTGGTCTAGAATTAAAGGGGAATGCATGCTCTTTTTATATAACACAAAGTCAAGTTTAAAAAAAAATATATATTCATTTAATATAATAAGTTCAAATCAACGATCGCATCGTCGATTAGGAGAGAAAGAGTTAACAGATTCTGTCAATATCTCCTAGACCTTCTCCCCTTTTGAAATATTTCATAGCCTAGAGTTTAGAATTTAGATTAAAGTTGGGACCATCTTAAACGAATTGTTCTCCACTTAGGCATCACCCACACCGCCACTGCTGTGTCATCCAGTGGCCTTGACACTGTCTTCCGGTCGTTCTAATCGTCTGCTTTTCCTTCTCCAGAGATTGTCTCCCCTGAACGAGGTAGTCGCAGACTCTAAGTATAATTTTGCAATGTCACTTTGCGATATTTTTGAATGGTATGTATCAACAGATCATCACAGACCTCTAGAGACCTATCGAATTGCCATGTACTAGATTTACATATGTTTGAACGAGGACGAAGTCAATTGTAGTCACTTGAAATGTATCAATTGAGGAATTTTCTAATGATGTAGCAGGTCGGAAGCAGTAATTCAATAATATCTTATATTACAATTATTAACATTATCTTATTCTCAATCCCCCCCCAACCAAAAAAAAAAAAATCCGTGAAAGAAAGTGATTTTCCTGATGTTCTATTTTCGCAATTCATTAAAGGGCTAAATTTAGCATTTAATGATCAAGGGAGACAACCATTAGCAATAAAAGACTAAAAACAATGTCGATAAGGGCGCGTAAGAAAATAAAATAAAGTAATAATAAAGATAAGATAAAATAAAGCAAGATATGACAAGATTAGAAAGGTAAGATAAATTATTGATCTATGATGGAAACTGAAAAAAAATGGGGTGGGGGGGTGGATGACTCTTAAAGCTTCTGAAATGTGTACTAGGGACAGCGAAAGGTACACGCTACTTGTGGTGCTGGTATATTTACCCTGGGGTAGCGTGTCATGATGATAGCTCCAAACTGGTAGAGTGGAGCTGAAAGTGTCATCGCTGAATCTTTCAGGAGTTTTTGTCATTCTCACGTTTGGTAGGTGTCAGCCATGAGCTCACAAACGTACACACACACACTAAACAAAACAAAAAAACACAACAATACTTATACACACACATACACAGTCGGGCCTGTTAACCTAGCGTACTAGCACTACCCCTTCCATTAGTTAATAGCCATTCCCCTGTGGCTATTCGGTGTGACATGGGCAAAACGTGGACGGGGGTGTACCTCGACCAGAGTGAAGATACGAAATTTTGGTTGAGTGACAATTTAATTAAAGAAGAATTTTTTTTTTCCGTGTGTATGTTGCGTATTTAAATGTTTGTATGTGTGTGTTTAAATGTTTGTATGTGTACGTTTGGTGGGGGAGTTTGTGGGCTACTTTGTAATTAATATCCTAAGTTAAACGTCGAGGTAAATGTAAACTAAAATGATATATAGTAAACCAAAAAAAAAATAAGAGGAGTTTTTATTAAACATAAACTCGTAGTCAGACCAAGTGAGCCAGTCATACTCACATCTTATAAAAAAATTATCTTTCACTTTGAATACATAACAGCATCGAACACCCACAATCACAAGTCCTGACTATTCGTGCAGAACAGAGGAAATTCTTTGATCTTGTGCAATAATGTTCCCATCCCGCCAATCGTATTTCCAAAAACCAGGAATAATTTGAAAACTCATTATCATTGTTTAAATCAGAGATGGCCAATATATTAAAACTTGAAAGGGGAGGGGTGGCAACTAAATATAAGACACGGGCAACGTCACCGATTAAAATTAATCGAGTCTGATTCGATCCGATCACATCACTTTCATAATATCGGTAGTATTTTGAAGGATGGCAATCATTAAGTCATCTGCGTGGACACATTAAAAAATAACAGGAATACTTGTTTTTTTTTCTTAGTATCGAGTACAGAATTTGAAACTACTTTTAAGACTACTTCTTAGAGTACTATGAGGTACTTTGAACTACTTTACATTTTTATTTTTCTAAATTAGTAAGTAGAGATCATATTTTGTTTTTACTATGGTGTATTGCTTTCAAATATTAATTTCGTGCTTTAAATAATTAGACAATTTTAAAAGAAAAAGAAACAATTCTAAAAAAAATAAATAAAGTAAAAAAAAAAAAAAAAAAAAATGGAGAACTTTTTTTTTTGATGTGTTTATACACATAGGGGCATATTAATTCAAATTTTTTCCCTTTTTGATGATATTTTATACCTAGCACGGGAAATACTGCATTCCTCTTTGATCGTTGGACTCGACGACAAGCCTTGTTATTATTATACTTAGCCTGAAGTAGCTTTCCATTGACTATCTACGAATAGTGTGAGGTATTAACTATTATTATTACCTAAATAAAACATCAGACATTTCGAGTTAGCATTTTTTGTGTGTGATTTATTCAGATTACACTTTCATTTACACTTTCACACAAGACAAACAGGTAAACGCATCCACGTTCAGACCATATAATACTGTCTAGCAGTCAAGGTTAGTGAGAAGTTATATATAGATGAGAGATCATGATTATTTATACTGTTCATTGTAATATACCCGCCACAGTTCACCAATTATAAATTCATCGTCGCAAATGTAGGAGCATAAGAAAGTTGTCAAAATAAAATGAATTTTTGCAAGTTTATTACAAGGAACGAAATCCAAGATTGTTCGTAGTTGCTGATTCACAGTAGTCCTATTGTTGAAGGTAAAAACTTATTTTGTTATGTTTGTTTAAATTTACCATCTTTGGTCCAATAAATATGCTACTTATTACGAAAGAATTATATTTAAATTTTGTTTTTAAAAAAGTTTAAACATATGTGCATAAAACATGCATAGGCTACTAAATGGTTTTTTTTTTAGGCCTAAGTCTAACTTTTTCTTTTTTTTCCCATTTATTCCATTTAGTTCACAGTGTTATATTTCTGTTATATTTCTGTTATATTTTTGTTATATTTCTGTTATATTTTTGTTATATTTCTGTTATATTTTTGTTATATTTCTGTTATATTTTTGTTATATTTCTGTTATATTTTTGTTATATTTCTGTTATATTTTTGTTATATTTCTATTATATTTTTGTTATATTTCTGTTATATTTTTGTTATATTTCTGTTATATTTTTGTTATATTTCTGAGGAATGTAACATACTGAGACATTGGTAAAAATTTGTCTTTTGCTATTTCTTTTCTGACGGTGGGTAGAGCTGAAGCGGGGTGTAGCTGGTGCTAGGTGTAGCGGATGGTCAATGTGTGGCTAATGTTTTGGTGTTGTCCACAGAAAAATATGTCAACGACACTTAAGACAAATAGGTTGGACATTTCAGTAAGCTTCAAGTGTCCAAACGACAGCCGGCAAACACGCAGACACGCTTGAGTGATTTATACTTTTACTATGCGTTGTATTTGAGGGAGGAGGACGAACGGGAAGGGGGGGGAGGTGGGTAAAGGAGTGGATTGAGTGCGCCCAGGGAAAAAATAGGGAGGGGGAGAAATATTTTTTTTTATAACAAAACTTCCCCCCCCCCCCCCCCCCCCACGACAATCTTGCCTTAGAGTCCGCTTGACAGTTGCACAAAAGATTAGGGAAAATCTCTTTGAAGACGTGTCCCTAGCAGTTATGTAAATAGCGGACGCCCGTATGAATAGCCGCCCGGGTACGGCTGGCTGCACAGCTTCGCGTAGCCATGGGAACCGGTCACACGGAAACTCAAAAAGTTGAACCGGAGTGAAAGGCGGGGAGCTCTTTGTTTCATGAAAATTAAAATTGAATCTGAAATAAAAAAAAAAAAAAACTTCGGGTGTTGGCATGTTTAACGCATTGGGACGTTCACCTTCAAGCTCCTATCTACCCCCTTCTCTCCATCACCCCCCCCCACACACACACACACACTCTGTTCACCTGGTCTATTCTTCTATACTTCATCTACTCCCTCACCAAAACCCCCTAACTTCTATTATAAAATAATAATAATAATAATAATAATAAAATAAATTCTAGTTGCAGACCTTAAAACATTGTGGGGATAATGGAACCATAATGTTGACTTTCTGATCAATGCAAAACATTTAGAAATTGAATTTAGAAAAAAAAAATATTTGTAAGGAAAGTTCCATAAAATAATAATCGAAACTAGAAATCGTTTTAATTCATGTACAATCACTGAGCTATTACCAATGTATTGGCGAGTCTTCGATGTTTGCTTGTGTTGATAGCCTCAAGCTAGGTGGAGATGCGCCTTTTATTTCCGTTTCTCTTGAATTATCAGGGCAAGGCGCATTGAAATGTACCAAAAATTCTTGTGTTGAGATGAATTACTGAGCTGCTGGGTTTGTAAGAAAAAAAAAAACATAAAAAAATAAAATTTTCTACATTTAGGGCGGTGATCATTGCAAGATCTTCGGAAAGAGCAGACCAAATGGCAAAACTAAAAAGAGTTAGGATTGTAAATATTTCTTTGATTTAATGTGTAATTAAAATAGGTTCTTAAAAAATGACTAAAGTATTACTAGTTAAATAATTTTATAGATCCCTGTTAAATTTCTGGGACGCCATACATAGACAATCAACCACCCTTCTCGGTGTTGGGGTAATTAAATATTTTAAACACTCTTTCTTAATTATTTTTTTTTGTAGGGGTGAGGGCCAAATGATGACAGAATCACTTGCCATGAATTTAGGTTTGATATTATTTATGTGTGTGTGTGTGTGTGTGTATGGTTGTGTGCCAAATGCGGATCTAAAACTTTTTTGTGTAATTATTTTTTTTCTATGGCCCCAAATACCTTCACTTAATGTTTCTGTCAAAGCCTTTTTTTTTTTTTTGTATTTAAAGATTTTTTGCTTTGCAAAGTTTCTAGATGAAAATAGGGGTTCGGGTGGTGGGGTAGTAAATACATTATCTGAATTTTAAGCAATTTGAGCCTAATATTTGGGTTCAATGTCAATTTTTATAATGGAAATATTGAGCAGAAGATGACGACAAAACGTTATTAAGATCCAATAGTTAATGACGTTACTTCCTTGTAGGTTAGTCACAGCTGGCCTTCATTTCTAGTACCTTTCAAAGAAAGATGTGGGCTCGTTTTTTTTTTTTACAATGATTATGTCTGGTAAAAAAAGTTTGTACACGTTATTTCTCCCACACCCATTATCGGATCAAATTGAAACTTTGCACAATTATTCATAGATGCAGACAATACATGAAACAATAAAAACAAATTGTCAATTAAGTGATGTTAATTAATTACAAGGGAAATTAATGCTTCAGTATTCACAGATGTGGCTAAATATTTAGGGTTTTGTTCCACACATCTTTGTACATGTTATGTTTCCTAGACCCATTCATACTTTAAGCGATTATTTCATGTACCTGGAAAAACATGAATACAAAAATCAATCAATTAGTAATTGATTACTTTGTTTAACTCTTTCTCTCCTTAATTATTTTACTTGTTCCGATAGTATTATTCGTTTTGTAATGCACTATCCTGTTATGATTAAACTTCAATAACTTTTTTGTTTTTTTATCAGAAATATTATACTATAGGAGAATGCATGCTCTTTTTACACAACACAAATTAAAAGTTTATAAATCCAAAAGTCAATTTAGTTTAATGGGAGTCAAATAAATCAACGTTGGCATCGTCAGTTAGGAGAGAAAGAGTTAATATCGAATACGGAAAATAAAACTCTCTATAAATTAGAGATATAGTTGTAATTGCGGAGTTCTTCCCCTTAGATAAGCTTTTTTTTTTTTTTTTTTTTTTTTTAGATGTTGCATGTTTTCTTTAGGCATTTAATGTAGCCATGGAATTAGATTTATACAGAATAATGTTTCATTTAAATCTACCTACAAACTCGAAACATTCACTGACTGTGTTGAAGACAGAGAGATCCAGGCAAGTGGAGCCACTACTTAGAGGTCCGTTAGAATGAGTGCTTGAGCTGCGCTCACCACTGCCTGGAGACAATCGTTCCTCCGTTACTCGATATCACCAGAACGTGCGCACACCATCACAGGACATCACGTGTTAGGAGGGAGTACCTACCACTTACAGGACTACTTCATTATAGTCTTGAGAAACTTGGCATATATTTGGGTTTCGTATTTTTGTTTGTTGTCCACCCACCTCCGCTTATAGAACCGCAAACACAGTCAATTACACGTACAGACGCACAGACAGACATATTACATAATACTCAAAATTTTTCGCGTTCCAGTTTTTCTTGTTATCATTAATTTGTCCTTATTTTTTTCATTGTACGTTTTTATTATCTATCTGTAAGTATATGTGTAAATGCATTTTAATCACGATTCTAAATCCTTGGTGTTAAAGCCACTAGGTCATTTTAGATACGTTTCTCATATTGCAGGGCCGGCCTTAAGCATAGGCAAACTAGGCAGCCGCCAAGGACTTCTGGTTGGTGGGGACCTCGCACAGGAAAAAGATTTTTAGAGAAAAAATTGAGCCACGTGGATCAAATCACAAACATAGCAGAACTCTACGGCTCTATGTCTGCTAGTTATCTTCTTATCTTATCTTATATAATACAGACGTTACTTCAAAAAAGAAGATGATTACGTCCTACGCGTCATGCATTTAGTCATGCATATTAACCAATGACTTAAATTCTGCCAAGTCACTGGTTTTCCTGGCTAGCTCAGGCAACCCATTCCATGCTCTAATAGCACTAGGGAAGAAGGAGTGTTTGTACAAATTTGTCCTAGCATATGGGACGAGGAATGTGCCTCTATCTTTGTGTCTTTCAGAGTATTTTATTAAATTTTGTTTTTGTATTTCAAGATTATGGTTCAGTGTTTTATGTATAATTGCTACTTAACTTTTGAGTCTTCTGTCCTGAAGGCTTTCTAAATTTAGTGATTTTTCTAAAGGTGTTACTATAGTCAAATGTGAATGTTCGTTTGTTATGAATCTCACTGCTCAATTTTGTGTCTGTTCCAGTTTCTTAATTTTTTCTTGAGTTGAGTTCTTAGTCTTCATTAAGATTCAACTTTTATTCGCGAATGTTTAGATCTACTTGTGAGACTACAAAAGTTAGAACTTTGAAGACCATTGTTTCTTCCTTAAATGTGGAGACATTATTTCTAGTCATAAAACCCATTGTACAAGTACTCCTTCTTCCCTAGTGCTATTAGAGCAGGGAATGGGTTGCCTGAGCTAGCCAGGAAAACCAGTGACTTGGCAGAGTTTAAGTCATTGGTTAATATGCATGACTAAATGCATGACGCGTAGGACGTAATCATCTTCTTTTTTGAAGTAACGTCTGTATTATTTAAGATAAGATTCGTGCTATCGATGCAGTATGAATTTAACTTATTTGTTGATTGAGATATAGTCACGGGGAGGTTTTTAATTCATGGCGTATTTATCGGTCTTAATGTTTTGTTTTTCAACTTTATTTGGTGGCCCACCCTTTTCACTTCGGTTAGGGCCTACAATTACTTAAGGCCGGCCCTGCATATTGGTAGCAGTGAAGGTAGGCCTACCTTTAATTGTAGAATATAATTAGAAACTAGGGAAGTATTCACTGGTAATACTATTATTTATTTTGCTATCAAAGTTGGTTCATTCGACATTTATCCAGAAGAGTCGCCAGCTCCTCATTTTCACCAAGATTGACTCCCGAAGCCTTTCTCATGTTTGGGTAACTTCTCTAGGTGTGTAAACTCAAAATAATATGGAAAGATAAAGGCTTAACCCTCGGCACCAAAATCAGACTGATGCGCTCCCTGATCATGGCCACAAGCTTAAAATCTATGGCCATATTACAAGGTCTTCGGGACTCGCAAAGACCTTCCCTCAGGGAACAGTACCAGGAAAAAGAAGAAGAGGCAGACAGAGAAAGCGATGGGAGGACAACATAAAAGAATGAGGTTCTAAACAGGACAAAAGACAGGGAGGAATGGAGAAGGACGGTCAACGAGTCTTGCTAAGCGCCCCAACGGACTAGGGGATAGGTAAGGGTAAGGTAAGGGGTGTGTAGCCAGCCAAGGTTAACTAGCCACTCCTGCCCGAGGCTTACTGGTTTACAGGCCAGTTACTCGCTTTTGCCCCTTCTCCTGTGAAGACAGTTCCGCCGTACTCAACTCGTGAAGGCCAGGAGTTGGACTGGTTGTCAGAAGCTACTTGAAACGCATGCCGTTATAAAGCAATGTATAGATGGTGGAGTACTTATATCCATTATCACTTCGGACCATGGCAACCTTGCGGAACCAGTTACTAAATACAGATAGCTTTCTTGTTGCGAACACTAACATGGGTGTCCTTTGTAAGTTCTACAGCTTTTTCTTTCCGGTCGTACATGTGCTTTTCGTGTTTCTGTTTCTCACACTTCAGTGTGGGCTCTTGGGGACATGTCTACGCAACAATTTGCCCGCCACACTTCTTTATTTCACTTGCACTTTGTTATTATGACACTATTATTCATTCACCAAAAGCTTGAACACAGCATTTCAGCCGTTAAGAATTTAGAAAGCTCTCTCTCTCTTTATGCGCATGACATCACTTGGAAAACTTGCGATGCTATATTCCAGACTTTCTTGTTTGTTAAAAGGTATTTATGGGTTTACATTTTTTCTTCCTTCTGCTGACATCACAGATTAATATTGGACAAATATGGATGATTTAATTTTCAAGATGAATTCAAACATAAACAATTGAGCATAGAAAACTGAAATGTAAAAAAAAAAAAAAAAAAAAAATTCTGATCCTAATGATAAGTTCACGATATCCAGTTTGCTATATCCATATTTTGTTAGATCTTAAACTCTTTATCTCCTAATTGACGATACCATCGTTGATTTTGACCTCATTAAATTAAATTAATGTTTAATTTTTTAAACTTGACTTTGAATTATATAAAAAGAGCATCAATTCCCCTGCAAATACTGATTATATCAGCAAAAAAGGGCAGCAAAGATTACGATTACTAAGAAAACTGTCCTCGTTTAATGTTAGCGAAAAGGCCTTGGCTATGTTTTATCACGCTCACATCTGCAATATTTTAAGTTTCAATATCACTGCCTGGTATGGCAAACTGAGCATTAAAAATAAAAATAAACTTAATAGAATCCTAAATGCTGCTGGCAAAATCATTGGCAAAAAACAAACCCCATTTGGGCAGTTGTGAGACAAACATCTATAAAAAAGCTAACAAGATCCTCGAAATAAAGAATTACCCTTTGTGTCAGGATTTTGTGATTTTACCATCACAAAAGAGATACAAGACACCGATAGCAAAGACAAACAGACACAAACACTCTTTTGTTCCCCTGGCAATCAAATCATTAAATAAGAACAATCTGGTATAAACTTTGTCACATGTAAATTATGAGTGTGTCTGGTGTGAATGTACACTTTGGTTTCTTATAGTTATAATGTTTTTTGTTTGGTGTAATGCACAAATTGTAAGACAAATTTCCTTACGGATAATAAAGATTATTATTATTATTATTATTAATTCTATACAAAATACAACATTTTCTGATAACAAACAACAAAGCTATTGAAGCCCAATCATAACAGGGAAGTGAAATCGTAATGAGCGAAAGGAAGAATTCCTTCAAAACGTGGACAAATAATTCCGGAGAGAAAGAGTTAAGTGTCATACTCAGACTTGTAAAAATAAGAAATTAAAATATTCAGAGTTTGTTTATATTAAGAGTGCGTTATATCTAGAGTTTGATTAATAAGGTTTCAAGTTTCTAAAGACTTTCAAGTCTAGCTCTGGGATCAACCCAAACGGCGTGTCCGTCGTAATTGTTCAAGACGAGGAGATTATTTCTGAAAGTTTCTACCTAGCAGACTTTAATCAGGCTACGGTCACTACCAGATGAATAAAATCTATTAGTTTCTCAACAATACACGCAAGACAATAGAATATTATATATTAAAAAGAAACACATAGGTCTAGGGTTTACGATCTATATTAAATTTCTCTGTGGGCTATGATCAACACTATCATTGTTATAAACTATTATACTGATAATAAATTATCTGTGTACTTTTTATTTTTTACTGTCTTTGTAAACTTGTTTTTCTCTCTGTAAATCCCCTTTTATCTGCGTGTGTCTGGGCGGCACCTTCGTCACGGGGGTCACGGTCTGGGCGTGAGGGGTAAGGCGGGCGCGAGAACATGGCGGTCGTGTATTACGCGCTCTGGGCTGTCGTCTAGATGGTACCGAGCAAGCAGTTATCTTCAATTCCGAAGGAGAAAAAAAAAAACAACGAAACCTGTACAATAGATAACGAACGTAAGGACACCATTATCTTTTTTTTTAATTGTTGTCTTTATCTACGCATCTCACTGAGACCAGAAGTTATGGGAACTGTATGTTGATTTTATGTTTAGATTGTTTTCTTTGGGTGACATGTTTTTTTCTGGGTAGGATGTTTCCCGTCTGTGTTTCTATAAGCATTGTCAAATAGTGACATGATTTCTTGGCTTGACTGGACTGGACATGCCCACTATATCTCTATGACCAGTCCAGCTAAGTCGGTGTCATAGTCTCACAGCCTATTGAGCCTCTGTCAAAAACAAAATACCCCCCCCCCCTTTTTCTTTTTTTTTCCTTTGTACAAGTTCAACGACAAGGTGAGAAGTTCGTAGACAGAAAGACATCGTTATAACCGTTATCTTATCTTATCTTATATAATACAGACGTTACTTCAAAAAAGAAGATGATTACGTCCTACGCGTCATGCATTCAGTCATGCATATTAACCAATGACTTAAATTCTGCCAAGTCACTGGTTTTCCTGGCTAGCTCAGGCAACCCATTCCATGCTCTAATAGCACTAGGGAAGAAGGAGTATTTGTACAAATTTGTCCTTGCATATGGGACGAGGAATGTGCCTTTATCTTTGTTGTCTTTCTGAGTATTTTATTAGATTTTGTTTTTGTATTTGAAGATTATGGTTCAGTGTTTTATGTTAAAGTGTGAAATACATTAAAGGAAAGGGAATGGACCTCATTCACCAATCGTAAACAAACAACATTTAGCCACGTGAAAATATTGATAAAACAATGAAAAAAATACTATCACGTGACAGCCTGTGTGTATTATGTAATTTGTATAGAGGAGATAGAGAAACACGTGGCTTTACGTTGTTTGTTTACGATTGGTGAATGAGGTCCATTAGGAAACATATTAGGAACAAAATGATAATTAAAAAAAGCAACAATAAAATATTTTAAATTTAAGCTGTCTTTAAAAATCTGTTTAAAAAATCTGTTAAAATGATTAGCCCAAGATTTAACTAATGACAAAATTGTGGTGTCGGGACTTGTAAAGGCTCTTGAATATGGAAGGTTCTGTGAACTGTGAAAACATGTTTAGTGTTTATATTGCTTTCCGGTGGATGACCCGGAAGTGATGTTTTCCTTTAGCATCGCAAATAAACGTACATTACATATATACATTCGCACAATACAATAATAATAAAAATGATAATATACCACAGTGGTCTACGAGAAGTTAAACATGATAGTTAACATTGTCAAATTTATAGCTAAACCAACTGTTAATTTGTGGAGGGTTACAAGTTAAAATGTTAATTAAAAAACAAACTAGCAAACTAAATCAAATGGTATGGCCAGGAGGAATGAATACACATGAATAAGCGACTTGTGAGCCGGTAACATGAAGAGTTCTTAAACCAGTAAGTCTATCAAAGATTTGACCACACAGCAAAATAGTGGGGGAAAAAACAAACAACAACATGTGCGTTGAATAAGATAATGCAAATATTAGATACTTGCACAACATCAAGCCTTCTAATCGGTAACTCACTGAAATTTTTTTTAAAAAAAAAAGGTCGCCCGTTTTAGAAGGATTCCAACAATATTTGCTTGAGTTATTTCACTCCTTAACCAAAAAAAAAAAATCCATTTATTACGACTGCAAGATCTTAAAAATAATTTAAAAAAAAAACGGATCGCAAACGCAAACACAAAACACACACATACACACACATACACAGACAGACAGACAGACAGACAGAGAGAGACAGACAGACAGAGAGAGACAGACAGACAGACAGACAGACAGAGAGAGAGACAGACAGACAGACAGACAGACAGAGTACTTGTATCGTACACTCCAGTGTCTGCCAACTAATTAAATGACTTCTAATAATCGCAAAAAAACAACAACACCCTAATTTACAATTAAGTAGATAATATAGGTAAATTCTAAAATGTTGTGTGACTTGCACAAGATACATTGCTAAGACTGAAGGAGCCCAATACATTATATATCTTTGATCAATGTCTATCAACACCACGAGTGCATGCAATGGCCTATAGGTGTTACATCATGTGTAAGGTGGCGACATATAAATCTGTGCTACCGAGAGTCCCTATTGAGATTACTACACACTTTTTATTACAAATTCGAGTTGAGGTGGGTTTCCTGCAGCACACACGTCCGTCCCTCCCTCAAATAGGAAGGCGGCACTCTGGTCGTGTGGAATGCGCTCTTATATACCGTCTCGGTGTTCCGGGGTTCTAGCTTTCCAGCCGCAATCGCTCGCCGTCCTGCGGCAGGTTAGGGCTAGCATGTAACAATCTTCAATTCTGAAAGAACACTCAAAACATGTAAATGGGAAAAAATGTGTTGCGTCTATCATCATAAGATTGACTAGAGCGCAATGATAATATTATACCAGAGGTCAAAGTGTATGTTAGCTTGTACAGCCAGAGAGAAATCTATATGCTATAGTAATATATAGTTATATGCTATAGTTATATATAGTTATATGCTATAGTTATATATAGTTATCTGCTATAGTTATATATAGTTATATGCTATAGTTATATATATATATATATATATATATATAGTTATATGCTATAGTTATATATAGTTATATGCTATAGTTATATATATAGCTATATGCTATAGTTATATATAGTTATATGCTATAGTTATATATAGTTATATGCTACAGTTATGTATAGTTATATGCTATAGTTATATATAGCTACATGCTATAGTTATATATAGTTATATGCTATAGATATATATAGCTACATGCTATAGTTATATATAGTTATATGCTATAGTTATATATAGTATTATGCTATAGTTGTATATAGTTATCTGCTATAGCTTATAACGGCAGGGAGACCAGGTCGTGCTGATCATGATATAACAGCATAGAGACCAGAATATGACCTATTTTTATTGTCTGTCATCTTCAATGAAGAGTGACGGGAGCTCGAAGAAGGATCGTCCAAAGAAAACCTGGCTGGACAAAGGCATAGAATGGACACGCTTCTCTCTGGATATGTTTGTTAGCAAAAATGTTTTACATGTTTCGGATGTTCCTCCAGAGTCGAAGATAATTTACCTTCTAGTCCAAACCTCCCGCAGGACGAAGGGGGATGGGAGCAGGCAGGGTTTGAGCCCGGGAGCATCGATAAATTCTAATTACAGTCCAGCGCGCAAACCGCACTCCCAGGCAGCCACCCAGTTGAAGAAGATATAAGAACGGCTGCTGACCGGGAAGAATGGGGGGCTACGCGAACTGTTACAACCCCCCTTGCGACCAAAGTCATATAAGACAGAGGATAATGAAATAGTTCTTGTATTCATTTGGTATTATTTTCAGTACAAATTATGGAGACATTAAAACGAAAAGAGAATTAAAGGTACAAAAAAAAAAAAAAGAATTCACTTGCACATATAAAAATAATTTATTTGTTTTTAAATTGTGAGTTCGTTTGTTAGTCTGTGTGTAAAGTGTATGTGTGTCTAAAATAGGCCAACCGCGTGATAGAGCGAGACCAATCTTTACAGAAGGCCTAAGCACTATGGTGATAGTTTTCTAGCGCACTGGATCGCAGTTTCTGCAATAAATTCTCAACAGTAGCACCTAAAGTAAGGGCCCTTAACTAGGCGAATGTCTGTGTTTCTCAGACAAGGGTGCAGATTATAAAGATGCGTAGAAATAAAGAGAAAGTTAATTGATTAAATTTCTTAGGGCCCTTCTCACTGGTGGGCCCCATGTATAGGATTTTAGATAGTGAAAACAAAGAGGAAAATTACTAAACGAAAGAAGCTAGATAAGAAAATATATTAGAGGAACATTATTTGAATTGGTAAGGGAAAAAAATTGGGTGGTACAAACAATACATTGAGCCACTCAATAAACCGGCACACAAAAGACACACAAGACATTCAGACACTCAATAAACAGGCACACAAGATACACACAAGACATTGAGCAACTCAATAAACAGGCACACAAGAGACACACAAGACATTGAGCCACTCAATAAACAGGCACACAAGAGACCCAGAGACTCAAAAGACATTCAGCCACTCAATAAATAGACACACAAAAGACAGACAAGACACTAAAGAAACAAAAACACTAGAGACACAGAGACACATAAGACACTCAGCCACTCAAGAAACAGACACACAAGTGTCATCCAAGAGACACGCAAAACACTTAGCCACTCAAGAAACAGACATACAAGAAACATACAAGACATTAAAGAAACAGACACACTAGAGACACAGAGACACATAAGACACTCAGACACTCAAGAAACAGACACACAAGAGACACACAAGACAGACATGCAAAACACTTAGCCACTCAAGAAACAGACACACAAGAGACATACAAGACATTAAAGAAACAGACACACTAGAGACACAGAGACACATAAGACACTCAGCCACTCAAGAAACAGACACACAAGAGTCATACACGAGACACGCAAAACACTTAGCCACTCAAGAAACAGACACACAAGAGACATACAAGACATTAAAGAAACAGACACACTAGAGACACAGAGACACATAAGACACTCAAGAAACAGACACACAAGAGACACACAAGACAGACACGCAAAACACTTAGCCACTCAAGAAACAGACACACAAGAGACACACAATACAGACACGACAGACACAATTTTCTACACTAAATCTTAACACTTTTGAGGATATTCTTCAGAAAGAAATTGCTGCCACAATAAGTAGATTGCCTCATCAGGAACGACTTCCGGTCCAGGACTCGTCTCTGTCGGTTTTCCGGCTGCGCGTGCGTCTGATGACGTCGCCGCACGTGCCTCAAATGGAGATTTCGAGTCGTCCCGGAGCACGTGTACTGGCTGAGTAGATTGAACAAGGGAAACGCCCAACGCATTTGGAAGGATTCGTCGGACGTGATCTGCTGAGAGTGGGTTCCTTGACTGGGGCCAGATGACCAGCAGAAGATGTGCCGAGCACTTAGTGACCATGACAAATAGTGCACATCTTTTAAATAGTATCTTTAACACGGACTGAAGCGAGACAAAGGCTCATAGCAGGACTCTATTGGATTTCTACTTTACTTTTCTTTCTTTCTCTCTCTCTCTCTCTCTCTCTCTCTCTCTCTCTATGTCTCTCTCATTCTATCTTATTTGTTTCAAGATAGTAAAAAGCAAAACATAAAATTTTTTTTAAAAATCCATGTCTTGAAGCCACCGCGCGGACTACGAAACAAATATCACATATATCAACACTAAATAACAAAAAAAAAATGATATAGATCTTTTACCCTACCTCTCTCTCTCTCTCTCTCTCTCACACACACACACACACACACACACACACTCACACACACACACACATACACACACATGTAAAGAGGCAAAAGTCTTATTCATATTTAAGGTGGCGAAAAGTTAAGACGTCGGTAAAATGGTGATCAGATTATGAAGTCCTAGACAGTCAAACATATATTTCATACGTAGATAAGTTTGTGGAATTATCTTATCTTATCTTATCTTATTTGTCGTCACATTACGATTCATTACAGAGATGTTTTATAGAATGGACAAACTTGATATATAAGAAAAAAAAATGAATCGGAAGCACCCTCAACACGGAAAACATGTGTTGTATTGGAACAGCATATACACAGAATATGCGGGATATAGGACACACCAACTACACAGAACATATGGGATATAGGACACACGAACTACACAGAACATATGGGATATATGACACAACATCTACACAGAACATATGGGATATAGGACACATCAACTACACAGAACATACAGGATATAGGACACACCAACTACACAGAACATATGGGATATAGGACACACGAACTACACAGAACATATGGGATATAGGACACACCAACTACACAGAACATATGGGATATAGGACACACGAACTACACAGAACATATGGGATATATGACACAACATCTACACAGAACATGTGAAGTATAGGACACAACATCTAAACCATATATATGGAGTGATGGAGTATATAACACAACATCTACACAGAACATATGGGATATAGGACACAACATCTACAAAGAACATATGAAGTATAGGACACAGCTACTACACATAACATACAGAATATAGGACACAGCTACTACACATAACATACAGAATATAGGACACAGCTACTACACATAACATACAGAATATAGGACACAGCAACCACACATAACATACGGGATATAGGACACAGCATCTACACATAACATACGGGATACAGGACACAGCATCTACACATAACATACGGGATACAGGACACAGCATCTACACATAACATACTGAATATAGGACACAGCAACTACACATAACATACGGGATATAGGACACAGCATCTACACATAACATACGGGATACAGGACACAGCATCTACACATAACATACGGGATACAGGACACAGCATCTACACATCATACGGGATACAGGACACAGCAACTACACATAACATACAGAATATAGGACACAGCAACCACACATAACATACAGAATATAGGACGCAGCAACTACACATAACATACAGAATATAGGACACAGCAACCACACATGACATACAGAATATAGGACACAGCATCTACACATAACATACGGGATACAGGACACAGCTACTACACATAACATACAGAATATAGGACACAGCAACCACACATAACATACGGGATACAGGACACAGCAACTACACATAACATACAGAATATAGGACACAGCAACTACACATAACATACGGGATATAGGACACAGCATCTACACATAACATACGGGATACAGGACACAGCATCTACACATAACATACGGGATACAGGACACAGCATCTACACATAACATACGGGATACAGGACACAGCAACTACACATAACATACAGAATATAGGACACAGCAACCACACATAACATACAGAATATAGGACACAGCAACCACACATAACATACAGAATATAGGACACAGCATCTACGCATAACATACAGAATATAGAACGCAGCAACCACACAAAACATACAGAATATAGGACACAGCATCTACACATAACATACAGAATATAGGACACAGCAACCACACATAACATACAGAATATAGGACACAGCAACCACACATAACATACAGAATATAGGACACAGCATCTACGCATAACATACAGAATATAGAACGCAGCAACCACACAAAACATACAGAATATAGGACACAGCATCTACACATAACATACAGAATATAGGACACAGCAACTACACAAAACATACAGAGTATAGGACACAGCAACCACACAAAACATACAGAGTATAGGACACAGCAACCACACAAAACATACAGAATATAGGACACAGCAACTACACAAAACATACAGAGTATAGGACACAGCAACTACACTTGACACGCGGAATGCATAAAACACAAGAAGCTATATGGAACACAAACGATACAACGAAATAGCGTGAGCTGATTCCATTCAGTTTCTCTCTCTCTCTCTGTCTTTCCTTCTTTCTCTTACTCTTTCTGTCCTTCTCTCTCTCTCTCTCTCTCTCTCCTCCCATCCCGTGTTTCAAAGCCTTCACTTTAAGCCAGACATGCCTCGTTAAAACTCAAGACTCATCCAGATCGAGGCTTCCAAGCACTCAAAGCGAGGCAAGTGTCTCGTTGTCATGACGTTCCCATGGTCCGTAAACGCGCGTCTCCGCAGAGCTTCCGGTTTTTCAATTCGCTACCCGACTGTAAGATGCGAGACTTCCTCCAATCTCTTTCATCCGCCATGTTGCCTTTCCTCGTCTGCTCCCACTCGCTGGCCAGGCTTTCATTGAAATCTATAAACGTCACAAAAATTGCAGTAGATAAAAAAAATAATATTTTAACGAAAGAAACAATCTACATGTAAAAATTATTTGTAAAAACAGTTTATCTTTTTTTTTTTTTTTTTTTTTTTTCAATACTATTTATAGTAATCAGGGGAAGCTACTTGTTTCATTTAGATGCAGACGTCCAGTTTTCAGATGTACACAAATACAAATAAAATTCTAGAGCAGCAAAACTAAAACCATAACACTGTTACAAACATCAAAGTCTTTCTCCCTCTCACTTTATTTCTCCACATCCTCTCACTTTTGTCTCTTCATCTCTGTATACCTCTCTCTCGCCTCTCTCCATCTCTTTCTTATCCCCTTCCTCTCTCTCTTTCTCTTTCTCTCATTCTCACGTAAGACATACACACATCCAAGCTTACATAAACACACACACACACGTGTCACAGTTGTCTGCAAAGAGCATCAAGGGTTATCTTCTCCTGCTGCAACATTTGAATGCAAAAAGAAAAGAGTTTGGGGCTGGGAGGGGGGGGGGAGCTAAAACGAGAATTCTTCTACGCAAACATTCGATCGTTAAATGGCAGACAGACAAACAAATACAGCCAAACAAAAACAGACAAACAAAAACAGACAAACAAAAACAGACAAACAAAAACAGACAAACAAAAACAGACAAACAAAAACAGCCACCAACTTAGAAACAAACAACTAAACAATCAGGGAAAACAAAACGAACAAGCAATCTTTAACACCCAGCAAATATAAAAAGCAATTTAAAAAAATAAATAAATATAAGGCCTAGACGCATGTAGTGACGGGCAAGAGTTAACTAAAAAGTTTAGAAGCTTTTAGTTTTTAGCTAAAAAAAAAACAACAAAATTAAGGCCGAAGTTTAATTGGAAAAAAAAGTTTAGTTAAATTCTTATTTTATGGAATGTTTTTAAAGTTACAAACTAAAAAGTTCAGTTAAAATTTTAAAAACGTTTCAACAAGTGGCAGCTCTAAAACGTAAATCACTGTTTTCTGGTCACGTGATATCAACAACTTTGATTATCAAAAAAAAAAAATAATGGACCGGTGAAGTACGATGCTGGCAGACGTTATGGAGTCAATACATTTCAACGTAGCAGCATTATAAAATCTTGTTAAAACATTTTTTTTGCCAAAAGCTTCTATGCAATGTAATAAATGGCGGTTTTCTATATTTCGCAGACGGCGAAAAGAAAATCTAAATCAACCACTTGCGGACAATGGTTATGCTAGCCCTGGATGTGGCAAATTATGTAGGTCACAACTGGGGCTGCGCAGCCACGGGAACTACTGCACTCCTCACTAATCTTCGGACTCGAAGACAAGACTTATTATAGAGCTAATTAATGGTGTTCAGTACCTGTTGGTTTATATTGGGAATATGATAAGCGTGTTAGATCAATATTTACTGGTTTTAATCAATTCATTTCAGCGATAATTTATTAACTGCAGGAACATTAACTTTCTGTATAGCCTAAACCTTAGATGATGCCGAGGCGTATAATAGATAATAGATAAAATGTTATTTAACCTTGGTTAGGCCAATAATAGAATATGCATCCTCTGTTTGGGACCCCTCAACTCAAGAAAACATTAAGAAACTGGAACAGACACAAAATAGAGCAGTGAGATTAATAACAAACGAATATTCACACTTAACCAGAGTAACACCTTTAGTAAAATCACTAAATTTAGAAAGCCTTCAGAACAGAAGACTCAAAAGTAAAGTAGCAACTATACATAAAACACTAAACCATAATCTTCAAATACAAAAACAAAATTTAATAAAATACTCTGAAAGACACAAAGATAAAGGCACATTCCTCGTCCCATATGCTAGGACAAATTTGTACAAATACTCCTTCTTCCCTAGTGCTATTAGAGCATGGAATGGGTTGCCTGAGTCAGCCAGGAAAACCAGTGACTTGGCAGAATTTAAGTCATTGGTTAATATGCATGACTAAATGCATGACGCGTAGGACGTAATCATCTTCTTTTTTGAAGTAACGTCTGTATTATATAAGATAAGATAAGATTCTAGTCTGTAGA
This sequence comes from Biomphalaria glabrata, assembly GCF_947242115.1. Taxonomy (NCBI): domain Eukaryota; kingdom Metazoa; phylum Mollusca; class Gastropoda; family Planorbidae; genus Biomphalaria; species Biomphalaria glabrata. Next base: position 321,117 of record NC_074725.1, read on the forward strand.
TCTTTAATGAGATCTAGGTCTAAATAATCTACTGTTGGGCCTATATAGATCTTAGAGCATTAAGATAACCAACTCAAGGGGGAAAAAAATTAATCCACACCCTTCTCTGTCCAGAAAGTAAATAGACTGTGTGTCCGACTGATTTTAACAACCTGGTCAGATAAACGTACACATGTGGTCCTAGTGTACTGTAGTGTGTAGTCAATGCTAACAAGACTACTCTGCGCATTATGGCTGCCTGGTCGTGCGGTTTGCACGCTGGACTGTCGTTTAGATTTATCGATGGTCCCGGGTTCAAACCCTGCCCGCTCCCATCCCCCGTCGTCCTGCGTGAGGTTTGGACTAGGAAGTAATTATCTTCAACTCTGAAGGAACATCCAAAATAAGTAAAACATTTTACAAAACATTACCTTTGGTACTTTATGCAATAGTGTTTGTTGTATGTTCAGTAATCATCACGCGTAGAACGTAATCATCTTTTTTGAAGCAACGTCTGTATTATATAAGATACGACAAGATAAGGTCAGACATCAAAATAACACATGGACATGGGTAGTCAAACATATATGTAGATATACATTTACACTAAAATAGTTACAAAGGTCAAATGTTTCTGAAAACTCCAGCAATTTCGTTTTAATTTCTTTGGTTACTAGACCTAAATAAGAAATAGTCGATCTAGCTATTTTATGAGATTTTAAATTTTACTGTGAGGTTTTCCATTATATAATAAAACAATATAATTTTTTTTTAAAGTAGGCACTACCCTTCTTCTATAAAGGTTTTAATTCAAGACAAAAATACACACTTATCAGGTGTTTTTTTTTTTCAAATTTATTGTGCAATAACATTTACATAAGAAACATCTTCCTTATTACTGATTTTATTCTGGAGAAAGATTTCTACAAGGTTAAAAGAATTAGATCGATTTGTATCTAACATAGTGTGGGATAGATTAACTAGGTCTAGATCAGCGGTTGTCAACCTTTTATGCTCGTCGACCCCTTTTTACAATACCCCACTTAGCCGCGACCCCCCGCCCCCCCCCCCCCCCCCGCGCACAGACAGCAATCGAAGAATAGACAATAACAATCCATTTTTTTCAATGGTCTTTGGCGACCCCTGGCAAATCGTCAATCGACCCCCAAGTGGGTCGCGAACCACAGGTTGAGAACCCCTGGTCTAGATCAAACCCCCATCTCCAAAACATTTATGAAAAGTTGTTTAAGTTGAACTTTTTGTTTGTTTATTTTAACTACAGTATTTTAGTTGAAAGTTAGTTTTAGTTTAACTTTTTCAATTTAGTTGAGTTCCAATCACTCCCTTCATGCGGGGAGACCCGCTGGCGTATATGTCCGTTGAAGAAAAAGATTGTCTACACCAAATTTATTTTAGAAGACAATATTTTGGAAAATTATAAACAAGAGTTTTCGAAATGGTACTAATAAGCTAGTAATTCTTTTCTCCAAGATATAGGCCTACATCAACTGTGAAATCTATGAAAATTTTTAGAGACGTTTTCGAGATCCGTATCCATGCAGGTTCCAGTTTCAATGAAGAAGTTGCGAGCTGAGAAGAGGAACTGCAATGAGTAGCATAATTCGTTTAGCTAACTAATTATTAACATAAGTTGTGTAGCTTTCTCTGTGTACTAATTCTTATTCAACACACATTGACCCATAATACACCATTGGTGTGCTACAACCTTGACATTGTAACGCAGAAGTAGAACATCTAAGAACTAAATACTGTCATCGTGACAACAGAATTATCTTGGATACTATATCATCTTTACCTTCACCTCTTCCTTAGTCTGTTGGACCGTTGAGGCACCACACACGATTCTTCAACCGTCTCTCTCCATTCCTCTCTATCTTTTGCCTTGAATAGAACCTCTTTCAATGGCAGGCCGGTCCATTTTTTTATGCTGTCTTTCATCGCTTTCTCTTTCTTTTCTTCTTTTTCCTGGTACTGTTCCATGAAGGAAGGTCCTTGCAAGCCCCAAAGGCCTTTTAATATGGCCATAGAGCCTTTGTTTTCCGTTACTATGTAGATCTGTAGTGCTATTAGAGCATGGAATGGGTTGCCTGAGTCAGCCAGGAAAACCAGTGACTTGACAGAATTTAGGTGATTGGTTAATATGCATGACTAAATGCATGACGCGTAGGACGTAATCATCTTCTTTTTTTGAAGTAACGTCTGTATTATATAAGATAAGATTAGATAAACAAATTAGCTTAGAGGGTTTTTTTTCTTGTAAAAAAAAAAAGGGGGGGGTGAGGAAAAGGAGAATTTATTTTGACCACACATTATCATGGGTGGTGGTGAGGGGGATAGACCTCCCTGCACAAGCTATTGCTTCATATATTAGCTACTGGTCCGACGTTTTCAAATGTCCCTCCTCATGATCTGTCTCATTCCGCCTTGAGTTTCCGCCCGGTCCACTTGTCAATCTATCGTTTCTATTTTCATCTTGTATTTGTCTCTTCTTGTTTTTTTCTCTCCCCCCCACCCCCCCCCCCCCCCTCTTTTGTGTCTGTTATCAAGACAAGATTTGAAAACCTCTTCTTCCCGCTCCGTCACTCCTTCTCCGCGCTCTGTCACGCTTTAATCCGATTAGCTGGCTCTTCCGTCACACACACGCACAAATACGATTTTTTTTTTATATAATTCAATCTCTGAGACTTTCTCCACACAATCTCCGTATTCTCATTGATGACACACCACACACACACACACACCTACACACATACTCTTACACACGTGTGTGGGGGGGGGGGAACGTCTTTCCAGCCTGTTAAATTACTAGTTCACCTTGGACTAGAACACAGCAGAAACATTATTGTTGACCGGAAATACAATAGCACAGACATAGCTGGGTAGTGGTCATTCTGTGAGAGTTGAGACTGTTGGCAGACGAAGAGAAGGAGCTGTAATGACCTTGAACTATTGAAAGCTGTGAGGACATGGTCAAGCTGGTGAGACTGGACGAAGTGGTCAAGACGGTCATAAAACGTACAGTAGTTAAAGTACACAAGATGGCTGCCTGGTTGTGTGTGTGTGTGTGTTTGACATGTTTCGGATGTTCCTTCAGAGTCCAAACCTCCCGCAGGACGACGGGGGATGGGAACGGGCATGGTTTGAACCCTCGACCGTCGATAAATCCGAACGACAGTCTAGCGCGCAAACCGCACGACCAGGCAGCCATGGTTGTGTGTGTGTTTTACATATTTCGGATGCTCCTTCAGATTTAAAGATAATGATATCCTAACCCAAACCTCTAGCGTGACTGCGAGAGATGGCAAGAGTCAGGGTTCGAATCCGGAATCGTGGAAATCATCGAAACAAGTCCAAGAAAGGTGCACGTCAGAAAAACTGACAAGACAATATTGACGAATGCGACTAAAGACCTACAGACGTTCCTAAACCTACGTGGGTTTATGATCGTAACCTTCTTCATCGCATCGCTAAGGTGATGTAAAAAAAAGTTCAAACACAGATTTATTTAAACATTAAAACACCTTTTTTATATCAAACTTTTATTTATTATATTACGTAAATCCTGCCCTGTTCTTTCGCCTACATTTAAATAATAATTATCTGCAATTATGACCTTAATAATTGATGAAACTCCAACGGGTATGAACAATGCATTTGATCATGAACCATATACAACTTCTCAATAACCTTGACTGCTCTATGTGGATTCTTTAACCTGTTTGTCCTTTGTGCTATTGTAAGTAAAAGCATAATCTGAATTTTAAAAAAAGTTTTAATCAAAGGAAAAAAACAACACTCCTATCTTCAACATATGTAGACAGTTACCGGACTTGGAACAAGAAAATTTAAAATCCCCTTTTACGTTATGGAAGAACTTGAAACCGCTCTGCATTTAAAAACAAAATAACATATCGCCTGGCCTTGATGGACTATCATTTAGGTTTTATAGGGCCTTTTTTTTCCTTTTCTAGGCCCTCTTCTCTTGCGAATGTATAGTAATGCGTTACAGTCTGGACAATATCCTGCCCAGTTTAATGAGGCTTACATTACCCTAATACCAAAAAAATAGGAAAACAACACAACACCTCTGTTAATGACTACAGACCCATTTCTTGGGAACTTGGGTCTCAGAATCAAATAGGAAAAGGAAAGAGGTATAACAGAGTTTAGGGATTCCTTTATAAATCTTCATGATAAGTAAATTGCGCCCAAGGCTGGGGAAATAACCTAAAGGCTCATTTTTGGCATGACATCTACTAAGTGCAAGAAGGTCAATATTGTAGAGATCTGCTGTAAATGTAAAATATGTAACAGTCCAGTGGAAGTGGATGAGAAACATTTGGTACTAGATTGTCCGTTGTTTTCTAAGATGTAAAATACTGTTAAAAGTCTGTGAGATGCTAATTGTGACTCAGATGTTGATGTAAGTCTGGCGATCCTTTTAAACAAGGTTCTCAAATTACGTAACAAAGCTCTTGGGAATTTTAACCTCATTATTTTGGCAAGAGTATAGGAAACTGGTTTGAAATACTAGACTAGACTGAAAATCCTTATAGATATTAAAAAGTTCCTTCCTGATCGCCTCAACATTATGTTTAGATAAATTGTAGACTTTCAACTTGAGAACTTTGGGGGAACGTAAATGATGATATGGTCAAGGGGAATTTTCTGGGTTTGTATATTGGTGAAAGGAGGCGCGGTGGCTGAGCGGTAAAGCGCTTGGCTCCCGAACCGGAGTCACGGGTTCGAATCCTGGTGAAGACTGGAATTTTTATTTCGGGATCTTTGGGCGCCTCCGAGTCCACCCAGCTCTAATGGGTAATTGACATTAGTTGGGGAAAAGTAAAGGCGGTCGTTGTGCTGGCCACATGGCACCCTCGTAAACCGTAGGCCATAGAAACAGATGACCTTTCCATCATCTGCCCCATAGACCACAATGTCTGAAAGGGGAACTTAACTTTAATTTCGTTTTTGAGAATATATATGTGTCCTTGTGGGTATATGGTAGATATTTGTGTTATTTATGTATGCTGAATGATAGTTTGTGGGATATATATGTATGTATATTTTAGTATTACAGTAGTGGTTTTCTAATAGAATATGTATTTGACTTAATGGATTTATTTACATAAAGTAAATGTTGTGCTTCTATTAGGATGTATTTCTAAGTGTTCTTGGGTAGTTACCTATTTTGATGGACTGAGCCCTCAGAAGTGTTCGTTACCTTGCTTGGTGGCCCTTTGGGTTTAGTATAAGATAATTGTGTGTATATATGTATGTTTAGCATGTGTGTACGGTCATGCATGTATTAGTGTGTAAGTATTGGTGTGTGATTACTTTTATTCTCGGTTAGTTATCCTTTAGTTGTTGATATGCTAATCCTGGTATCATATTTCTGACTATGATGGTTTCAATATTATTAGGTATATATTTGCTTGTAAATTATAACTTTTATTATTATTTGTATGATTTTTCAAGTAAGGATTCAATGGAGGCGTTACAAGGTGATGAATTTATTTTTTTTTAAATTTTCCTTTGTGTGAGATTTATAGTCAAAGCTGAGAGGCACTTTGAGTTTTATTCGCACTTGGACACTATTTAAACAAAAAATAATTACTCACAGATACTATATTTTATCTATATTGTATCTTTTCAGTCTGTGGTGATTCTAACAGAACTCCAAGACCTCTCGGTGTCAACTGGTGGAGGAGATTAGTTGTCCTGGGACTTCGCCAGATCAGACATATTAGAAATTAGGAAGCATAATCAACTTAGATCATATCTAGTCCTCACAATTTCTCATCAGCTCACTGCAATGCTGTTTAGCCTCAATCTTGGTTTGATGATAAGTTGACATGGAAACTGGTGTCACTAAGTCAACTTGTAGAGGTTTCTCTACTAGTGATTTGGAAAAAGAGGTCATAGTAATAAAGTTCCTTTGGACCCTTCAGACTGTATACAATGGCGCAGTCACATGACTGATACACGTGATAATGATTGAGTGATGTACAGGAACATCTTCTGCGTTGATTAGCCCGGTTCGAAGTACACTTGGTTGTATATAAAATCTGTTACAATAAGAATTCATGCTTGTCGGATGGTAAAAGGAACCTACAAAATACATTAATGTTTCTTGGAACCTTTAAGCTTCCATAGAAACTAAAGACAGTTCCTTTCGAAAGAATCCCAATATCAAAGCCTTCGTTCGTGTACATACATGTGTCTACAACAGAGGAAAATATACAACCAAAAGATCGTCAAGTTTTTCACCATTTGTGAACGATGTTAAATTAATTGTGGGGAGAACATGGAGTTTACGGTTTCAAAAAAAAAAAAAATCAATAATTACAAGTACACCTGTGAATCATTAACCCTTAAAGTGCTGAGCTGTTTTACAATGAGTGCATACCCAAATGGAATTAAAATTCTGATGTTTAGAGGCTAATATATCACGCGCATTTTAAGGGTTAACTAAGAACAATTTTGGATCTTAGTTCTTTGAAATGAACATGAAAAACTGATCTTGTTTTGACCACTCGCTTATGCTGTTTTGACCACTCGCTTATAGTATCTGCGACTATGATGTAAAATAAATCCATCTTACACCCACGTACAAATTGGTTTTAAAAACAACAAAACCCGAAGTACAGTCCATCCAGTCATGGTCTGACGACGCTACAAGGTTGCCTGGAGCAAACAGATTGGGACATGTTTGTAAACAACTGCCCAGACAGGTGAACTTACCACAACTGTTAATTCCTACATCCAGTTCTGTGAAAACATGATTGTACCAAAGATGAAAATTAAAACATTCAGTAATAATAGACCCTGGATGTCCACATTAAAAATTAACATTCAGTCGTCATCGACAAGTACATAGAAGTCTATTTATAAAGCGCTGGTTATGAGTGTGTATCTGTTTTTCGTGTGTGAATGTCGTTCGTATGTCCATCTATATTGTGCATCTATATTGTCCATCTATATTGTGCATCTATACTGTCCATCTATATTGTGCATCTATATTGTGCATCTATATTGTGCATCTATATTGTGCATCTATACTGTTATTGTATAGGAGTTACGCTGAGGTTGCCAATTGTAGTCAAACCAAATTTCCATTTGATTGGATCAATAAAAGTTATCTTATCTTATCTTCTTAGATAAACTCCAGCGGGTATATTACAATGAACAGTGTAAATGATCATGAACTATATACAATTATCTCAATAACCCTTGACATGTTTGTCTTGTGTGTTCGGAATAAACCAAGGAAAAAAAAAACCTAGTCGTTTCTATCATATTGACCTTGACCTTGACCACTGTTCAAGATAAGCATTTAATAACAGTTGGGGCAAAAGAAACTAAGCCAGATCAACATTGGAGATTATATAAAATATTTCAAAATAGCATATTTTCTTGACAGCTGTTGAGTGTGATATAATAAGCGCATCTATGAGCTGATGTGCGTGTGTGTGTGTGTGAGAAAGGGAGAGAGAAAGAGAAGGCTGAGTGTATAGAGTCTGCAGCTTAGTGACCTCAAATCTATCAAATTTACTGAAGGAAAATCTTTATGCTAGAAATGGAGCAGGCCAATATGTGAGAGTCTTCAGAGTTTTAGAAAAAAAATGTAACACTAGTATTCATCTGTGTCTATGCCCATACGGGCATAATTTATAAAAATAAAGGCGACCGCTCTGATTGTAACAATTACAGAGGCATCTCACTGCTTAGCATAGTCGGAAAGGCTTTTGCTAGAGTATTACTAAAGCGATTACAGATCCTGGCAGATCGTGTTTATCCAGAGTCGCAGTGTGGCTTTAGGGCAGGTAGATCTACAACAGATATGATTTTCTCTCTGCGGCAGCTACAGGAGAAGAGCAGAGAACAAAAGCAGCCCCTCTTCATAGCTTTTATTGATTTGACCAAGGTCTTTGACCTTGTTAGCAGAAGCGGTCTGTTTGCTGTACTAGAGAAAATCGGCTGCCCAAATAAGTTAAGAAAACTAGTGTCAGCTTTTCACGAAAATATGCAGGGTACCGTTCAGTTTGAAAGTTCTTCCTCCAGGCCATTCTCCATTAAGAGCGGTGTAAAACAAGGATGTGTACTGGCCCCTACACTATTTGGCATCTTCTTCTCAGTCGTACTATCCAGTGCTTTTAAATCCCTGGAAGACGGAATATACATCCATAGCAGATCCGATGGAAGGCTCTTTAACCTGGCACGTCTTAAAGCCAAAACGAAAAGGCGTCGTATCTTGATAAGGGAGCTGCTGTTTGCAGATGACGCGGCACTCGTATCTCACTCACAAGGAGGTCTACAGAAGCTACTGAACGCCTTAGCAGCTGCTTGTCAAGAGTTTAGCCTTACTATAAGTCTCTCCAAGACCGAAATCCTGGCACAAGACGTCGCAGAAATACCTACAATACAAATTGGGAACCACACCCTTTCAGTGGTGCAGGAATTTACCTACTTGGGTTCAACAATTGTCAGTAACCTAGACTTAGACATCGAGCTGACAAAAAGGATAGGAAAAGCTACCACAGCATTGGCAAAACTCTCCAAGCGCGTCTGGGAAAATGGTAAATTGACCACAGCGACCAAAATCCTAGTCTACAACGCCTGTGTTGTGAGCACTCTCCTTTATGGCAGTGAAAGCTGGTCAACATACATGTACCAAGAGCACAGATTGAATAGTTTCCACTTGCGCTGCCTGAGACGCATAATGGGCATCTCTTGGAGGGACCATGTCTCCAATCAGGAAGTTTTGAGATTGGCCAATATGAACAGCATGTATGCTCTCCTGACACAAAGAAGATTACGCAGGCTCGGACATGTCACCCGAATGCCAGATGGTAGAATCCCGAAAGATATCTTATATGCTGAGCTTGTGGAAGGAGTCAGACCCAAGGGCCGCCCAAGACTAACATATAGAGATGTCTGCAAGCGAGACATGAGAGCCTCAGGCATCAGTGAAAGTATGTGGGAAAACATAGCCAAAGACCGGAGTGCATGGAGACAGACTGTGCGTGCTGGGACAACCCTTGCTGAGAACAAAAGAATTGAAGCGGCTTTAATCAAGAGGGAAAAAAAGAAAGCTGCCCTGTCTGCTAGCCCTAAATCAGAGGCATACACATGTACGAATTGTGGCAAAGTCTGCCGTTCTAGAATTGGCTTGATTAGCCACACCAGATTCTGCCCCGTCTCAAGATTAAGCCAAAACCAGTGACTCACTTGGGCGCATCCATTGCCTTTCGAGACAAAAGGAGCCATATATACATATATATATGCCCATACGGTTAACGAGCAGGGTGTCATGTGGCCAGCACAACGACCAACCGCCTTTACCTTCCCTAACTTTAGTCAGGTACCCATTAGAGTTGGGTGGACTCAGGGCCGCCCTAAAATCCCGAAATTCAAAACCCAGTCTTCACCGAGATTCGAACCCAGTACCCCATGTTCGGCTTAACCACTCAGTCACCGCGCCCCATTGACATTTTTACAGTTTTCCTGGCTGGCTCAGGCAACCCATTCTATGCTCTTATAGCACTAGGGAAGAAGGAGCATTTGTAAAAATGTGTCCTAGCATACGGAACCATTATTGTGGCACTATCTTTGTGTCTTTTAGAGTATTTTATTAAATTTTGTTTATCTCTTTGAAGATTATGGTTCAGTGCTTTATGCATAATTGCTACTTTAATTTTGAGTCTTCTCTCCTGAATGGTTTCTAAATCTAGTGATTTTACTAAAGGTGTTACTCTAGTCAATTGTAAATATTCGTTTGTTATGAATCTCACTGCTCTATTGTGTGTCTGTTCCAGTTTCTTAATGTTTTCTTGAGTTGAGGGGTCCCAAACAGAAGATGCATATTCTATTATTGGCCTAACCAAGGTTAAATAACATTTTAGTTTTATGTTCTTATTTGATTTATAGAAATTTCTTCTATACTCTTAAAGTGTGGTGACACAGTCGTATGTAATCAATTTTAACTCTTTCTCTCCTAACTGACGATACCAAAGTTGATTCCACCAGAATGTAGTATAATTACGGAGAGAAAGAGTTAAGACATGTCTATTATCGAGCTAGTCTCACTATGTACATTGATATTATTGATTTCTTTACTGTGGTAGTTATAGATAATTCAATAATTCTTTGTATGCTTTTAGAAAGGAGAGAGTTTAGTATTCTGCTATGTCCTAGTGGAACATGTATTATTAATTATTTTACTTTCAATTGCAACTTTAAATTGTGTCTAATTAAGTCTTTAGTGCCAAACTTTTTTTTTTCTCAATGTCAACACAAATTATTTTTTTTTATGTTTCGAGTTATGTGTACTGTATCAATAACAACATTGGTTGCCATAGCAGGCTGGCCTTAGGCATAGGCAAACTAGACAGCGGCCTAGGGCCTCCGATTAGTGGGGGCCTCGAACAGGATTCAAAGGAAAATTTTTTTTTACAGAAAAAATTGGGAAACATGGATCAAAGTTCAAACATAGCAGAGGTCTACGTCTACAAGCCTAGATCTAAGTCTCTGCTATGATTGAAGGTTTATTCACAAATGTATAGATCTACTTGTTAGGCTGCTTATGTTAGAAGACCATTTTGCTTCTTTCTTTTGGTGAAATGTGGAAACGTTATTTCTAGTCTGGTGATCATGAATCGTCAATGAAGCGCATTCGTGCAGTGGGTGATATATGAATTTAGCTTTTTTCTTCATGTAGATATAGATACAGTGCGGTTCATAATTCATTTGTTTTTCTATTTCATTTGGGGGCCACCATATTCACTTCGCCTAGGGCCTCCAGTTACATTAGGCCGGCCCTGAATAGTAACATGAATGATGTTTTTGCATAGAGTTATAGCCCCAGGAAGTGACGTCACATTGACCGATCTGTCTATTATTAAAATCGTAACTAAATGCATGGGGGATACAGTTTGATGTGTCTGTATACTGTCAAAAGTTACGTGCTGTGCCGTCTATTTGTTTTCCATATTAAAGAGATAATTCTATTTTATATCGTCTCTGCACCATTCTGTCCAGACTTTGACTCACGGTGCCCCCCAATGCGGATGAAAAAGGGGGGGGGGGGCTTATTATTTTTTTCTCATATTTTCTTTAGCTTCTTTTCTCAATAATCTTGGTACCTTAGTGCTGCTGTAATTATATATAACATGTCGTGCTCATTCATACTACAAAGTGTTAAACACCATTTTAATAAACAATAGATTAGGGTAGATTGACCCAGTGGCGTAGCTAGGGTGGGGGGAGGAGGGGGAAAATTGGAAAATCCCCCCGGGCCCCCACTTGAAAATGGGGGGGGGGGGGCGAATTGAGTGGGGGGGGGGTTTAACATTAAAAATTAAAATATTTCGCATCATGCAGGTCCCCAAAGAGGTCAAGCCCCCCCCCCCGGGCCCGCAAACGATGGAAAATTACTAGCTGCGCCCCTGGATTGACTTTATCAACAAGTCTTCTTAGCTGTGAAAAGATGAATTTTACCATAACACTTGATGTGTAGGGCTGAATTATATATAGAGAGAGACAGAGTAAAAGAGACATATATAGAGAGACAGAGTAAAAGAGACAGAGAGAGAGAGACAGAGAAAGAGAGAGGGGGAAGGAGAAAGAGGACAACGGGAGGGGAGAGGAAATCAATAATTCCATATGTATCTTCGATTATCATCAACATATTCGTACTCAAACTACCGTTCAGGTAACAGGTAAAGTTAAAGGGGGCTCACATCTTTTAACTAAAAACAACCTTATAACCAATGACTATGTACCAAGAAGTGAGAAATTTAGCTGTAAACAAGCAAAATAAAAAAATCCTTTAGAAAAAAAAAAAACAAAAAAAAAAACAGACCTTTTCTGAAGAAAAAAACTCCACACTTACAATTATATCTCTGAATAAAAAGACGCTATTTCCCTTTTTGATATCAAAATAATTAATTACCAATTAATTAATTGACTAATTAATTAATTTTTAATTTGATTCCTGTTTTATTTTAGGTACACTAAATGATTTATTTAAAAAGTGTTTTAACTTGATCCTAGAATGGGTGAGGAAGAAATAACGAGTTCAAACTTTTTTGACAGACAGACAGACAGACAGACAGAGTGAGTTGATTCGTAAGAAATACAACTTTAATCAAGGAACTCATGAAACGTATTGAGGAACTATAAAGCATTATTCTTGTCTTATGATTTGTTCGTTGTTGACACGCATCAAATTGTTTTTAGTTTCCCACTTCTGACGCCGGATTTTTGTTTTTAGTCAAGAAATAGTAATCCGTCACTTGAAATATGAAAAAAAAAAAATATTGCAATGTAAATTGGGTGGGGGCGGTACCTTAATATAAAAGAAAAGTTATTATTACCACGTGATCAAACCTAGGGTGCTAAAAGGAGGGGGGGGGGTGAGGGAGGGGAAAGGCTCTGAAGATTTATTGCACGTGCACGATGACTGTTACGGTGAAACATACGGCGCTAATGTGCGTCCCGGACAGACGGCCACTGTCTGGCTAACGACGTCCCGGGCACTAACCTATATTCTCAGTACCAGCTGTAAAGAGGGAGAGAGAGAGTGTGCAGATAGCTGTGAGGGTAGTAACTAGGTGGAGGGGAGGGTGTGGGAGAGACTCATGAAAGGAAGAAAAGGAAAGCACGTTACCCTATTGGCATGCAAATTAACCAATCAACTGTCAGGATTCCGTCTCTCCGTTTCGTTATTGTCGCTCTGATGAACAAGCAATGGCGACCTAATCCAATGAGCGATAACCAATTGAATGAAATGGAATATTCACTTGCTTAGGCGCCCTATTGTCACTCCCCACTAATGGTCTTTTAAGGGAGGGGGGGGAAGGGGGGGAAATCGCCCAGGCATGCGATTAAAATTATGGGGTCAAGGGTCGTCAAAGGACCAATCAACAATTAGTTAAGCCGGAATTGGTTACTGGGAAGGCGGGGTCCGTTGCTAAGGAGGTCTGTGATGTAATTGTTACTGTTGGGCCCTATAATATGATTTGGGCAAGGGGGAATGTACTCACGCATACGTTTGATAATTTTTTTTTTCTTCTCTCCCCTTCATTTCTCTAAAAAGTTGCATGCTGGGAGAAAACGAAACAAGAATTCAATATCCTAACACGTTACAGTGATTTCTTTCGATTATTTTTGTGTGTTATAAAATCCGAAAAAAGTCAACTGTAGGTGGGAGTGTGTTGAATCTAGGTGTTAACGCTTTGAAGCTTCCATAATGGTTGAAAACAAAAACATCACATTGATGCCTGTCGTTCAAAACAAACAAATGTTAAATAGTTTGTGTTTTGTCGTCTGCCTGTTTAAAATCCAAACACGTGACATCTATCTACACATTTTTTCTGGGTTTTCTAGTCATAGGACATTGATTTATTTTTTTGGTGATGGCCGTTCAATGCTGGAGTTTGGATAAGGATGGATTTATCTGTGAACTGATGCAAAAAAAACTAGGACTAAGACTAAGGAAAGTACAAGACTAAGACCAAGACTAAGACTAAAATTAAGACTAAGACTAAAATTAAGACTAAGACTATGACTAAGACTAAGACCAAGACTAAAACTAAAACTAAAACTAAAAACTAAGCGTATAACTAAAACTAAGACTAAGACTGCTTTATTGCTCCTTATTGGATAATGTATTGTGATCACAAAGACTGTTCTTTTTTTCCAATTAGCAACATTTCACACAAGAGAACAGACCCAAGACACGGAGAATAGTTCATTGAGTGACTGCCTTCTTCTCATCACGGTAATAAGAGTTCAATTAACCATACATCGACAGAACGGTTCATTTATACTTCGACGAATACGAATATATAGATCTACGAATCCTCAGAAGATCACCCAAATCCTGCCAGCTTGCTTCGGAGAGTATGTTCTTGTTTATGTTTTAGCCACGAAGAAAGGGGAGCGAATGTTTTTGGTTGTGTAGGCTGAGTTTCTGATGAAATCACGACACGTTCTGACGTAAGGCAAGTGGAATAAAAGGACTGCTGTAAAAGTTTAAGAGGAGACTAAACGTGAGGCAAAAAAAATGGGCGTGTAATTTTGTAGTGATATAGACTTTGTTTAATTATTTATTTTTACTACAAGTTATACATAAGCTCATGTCAAGTTGAATCAATGCATATCTATAAATCTATAAATAAACGCTATATTCAAGTTTGTTACATCAGTGTACGTTAATTTAAAGTTTAAGAAATTATACACCTACATAGGTTTAACTCTTTCTCTCCTAAGCGACGATGCCAACGTTGATTCCATCAGAATGTGGTAAATAATTACGGAGAGAAAGAGTTAATTGTACTAGCTGTTTGGAGCTACAAACCAACGACCGACCAACAACTTGAATCCTTTTCTGAACTACGAAGAGTCAAATCGAATCATGTCATTGATTCACTCAGTGAGTCAAACTACTCGATATTGCGTTACAATAAAAAAAATAATAATAAAATATTTTTTTAAATTTTTGCTATATTTGAAATGATAAGAAAATTAGTCTATTTAATCAAAGTTTTAAAACTATTTAAGGGGAAAGAATCTTCGTTGAATGCTTCATTTTATTATAATAAATCCTTCATAGCACTCTAATTCTAACAACAAAAAAAAGCCATTTCTTCAGCCAACTGGACGTATTCCCTGGTAGTGCCCGGTATGAGCTCAAGAAAAGAGACCAATGAATGTATCAGAGCCAAACGTGGGGACATTAAAAGGGGAACTGGGGGGGGGACTTGCGGAGGAACCATCAGACCGTTTCTGGCCATCTTACCGCTGACCGACTTCGGCTGGTTAACCTATCCTTACAGCAGACGACGCGACGATCCGTTCAGTTCTTGTCATTCTTTCTCTCTCCCTATCTCTCTCTCTCTCCCCCCCCCTCCCCCCCCCCCCCAGAATATTCTTAAATTGGCTATCACGCTGTGGGGGAAACACAACAATACATTTGCGGGACATACAACTCAAATTAAAAAAAAAAAAAAAAATTGGCTCTCTGTTCCCCCATAACATCTTCGCCCCAGCATCACGCCCCCCCCCCATTTTTCCTTTTCACAACGTTGGGTGGAAGGGGCCCCATTCAAACTCGGGATGTGATCTCTGACCGTCGGACTCCGTGCTCAGGGTAGAGGTCAGAAGACGCAGCCAACTCTTTAAAGGAACCAATTAAGTGGAGGCCTAATCCCCTCACCCAATTCGGGACACACAATTAGAAGCAATTGAAACTGTTTCTTGGCGTGAAACATTGTTGGAACTGGTTTCAGCTTTCTTTTGAAATATTAAATTGACAAACAAAAAGAAAAGAAAGCGGATTAATCATAAAATTTGATTTTCTCAAGAAAAAAAAAAAGAAATTTTAAGTCTTCAGTATCTCTATCTCTTTCATATCTTTCTAGCGCTCATGTAATCTCTCTCTCTCTCTTTCCATCTTTCCATAATCTTTCTAGCTCTCTCGTAATCTCTCTCTCTCTTTCCATAATCTTTCTAGCTCTCTCGTAATCTGTCTCTCTCTCTCTTTCATAATCTTTCTATCTCTCTAGTAATCTCTCTCTCTCTTTCATAATCTTTCTATCTCTGTAGTAATCTCTCTCTCTTTTTCATAATCTTTCTATCTCTCTCGTAATCTCTCTCTCTCTCTTTTTCATAATCTTTCTATCTCTCTCGTAATCTCTCTCTCTCTCTTTTTCATAATCTTTCTCGCTCTCTCGTAATCTCTCTCTCGCTTTTTTTTTTCATAATCTTTCTATCTCTCTCGTAATCTCTCTCTCTCTCTTTTTCATAATCTTTCTATCTCTCTCGTAATCTCTTTCTCTCTTTCATAATCTTTCTATCTCTCTCGTAATCTCTCTCTCTATTAATTTTTTTCTCTCTCTCTCTTAATCTTTCTATCTCTCGTAATATCTCAATCTCTAACTGTCTTCCAAATCTTCCATCTTTCTTTTCATTAACATCTTTTTTTTCGTTCTTTCTTGTTTTTTCTCTTCTTGAATCTTTCTCCTTGCCGTCCATTTCTTGCGCATTGTACAACTCTCTTCCACTTTCTCCCACTCACACAAATTATTGTCTCTTGTGTAGTGACCTTGTTTTTGTCAGAGAGTGTGTTCGTTTTCGGTAGATAAATATATTGTGTGTTGTTTCGAAGCGACGGTAAAAGTAGTGACGTAGTCAGACAGGCGAATGACGTAGTCAGACAGGCGAATGGTGTAGTCAGACAGGCGAATGACGTAGTCAGACAGGCGAATGACGTAGTCAGACATGCAGTCAGACAGGCGAATGGCGTAGTCAGACAGGCGAATGGCGTAGTCAGACAGGCGAATGACGTAGTCAGACAGACGAATGACGTAGTTAGACAGGCGAATGACGTAGTAAGACAGGCGAATGACGTAGTTAGACAGGCGAATGACGTAGTCAGACAGGCGAATGACGTAGTCAGATAGGCGAATGACGTAACAGAAAAGGCGCAGGGTAAGTACAATATGGTGATAGTTTAGAGAAGCTTGAATAGTGTTACTGATAAGTAACAATGGATAGGTAACAACGGATAAGTAAGAACGGATAAGTAAGAATGGATAAGTAACAATGGATAAGAAGACGAGAACGACATCCCGGTTGTGAATAAATGCATCATTTAAAGTAGTATGAAGACTTTTGCGCGCTCATCTTGTTAATTGTAATGTTCTTTGGCTAATGTAGAACAGTTGATGAAATAGTTTAGTGGAATTTGCATAACAACCAAGATACTAGCCAGAGCACTTGTTCTCTTATGCCAACTCTCTTAATGATTCGTTGTTCTAAACTCCTCCCCTCTCTCAATCTCTCTCTCGTAATCTTTCTATCACTCTCGTAATCTTTCTCTCTTTCTCTCTTTCATAATCTTTCTTTCCCTCTCTTAATCTCTTTCTATCTTTCATAATCTTTCTCTCTCTTGGCAGCCTGGTCGTGCGGTTTGCACACTGGACTGTAGTACAGATTTATCGATGGTCCCGGGTTCAAACCCTGCCCGCTCCCATCCCCCGTCGTCCTGCGGGAGGTTTGGACTAGGAAGTAATTAACTTCAACTCTGAAGGAACATCCGAAACATGTAAAACATTTTACAAACATTTTTAATCTCTTTCTATCTTTCATAATCTTTCTAGCTCTCTCGTAATCTCTCTTTCTCTCTATCATAATCTTTCTATCTCTCTCGTAATGTCTCTCTCTCTCTCTCTCTCTCTCTCTCTCTCTCTCTTAATCTTTTTTTCTCCCTCTTAATCTTTCTATCTCTCGTAATTTCTTAATCTTTTAATGATTCTCTATCACTCTTTATATTGTTTATCCTCATAATGTTTTTTTTTTCTCTCTCTGTGTTAATCTCTCTGTTAACTC